>NC_045446.1:73876887-73894374 GCF_002776525.5 Piliocolobus tephrosceles | reverse complement strand
GAAAATTCAAAACCGAGTGTGGTGGCTCACGCCTGTAATCTCAGCACTTTGGAAGGTCAAGATGGGTGAATCGTTTGAGCCCAGGATGGATAGCTTGAGGGTGGATAGCTTGAGCCCAGCAACATGGCGAAACCCCATCTCTACAAAAAATACAAGTAATTAGCAAGTCGTGGTGGCGTCCACCTGTAGTCCCAGCTACTGGAAAGGCTAAGGTGGGAGGATGACTTGAACCTGGGAGACGGTTGCAGTGAGCCAAGATTGTGCCACTGCACTTCAGCCTGAGTGACAGAGCCAGACCCTCTCAAAAGAGAGAGAGAGAGAGAGAGAAAGGAAGGAAGGAAGGAAGGAAGGAAGGAAGGAAGGAAGGAAGGAAGGAAGGAAGGAAGGAAGGAAGGAAGGAAGGAGGGAGGATTTTAAAGCAAATTAAAATCAAACTTACAATATTAATTTAATGTAATTGCTTATGTTATTTTACCAAAACTACATAATGGTTCTCCATATAAAGTATGATACTGGCTGCAGGTAATTTTGAGTTTGATATACTTCTACTTTCATGTGCCATATTATGACTCACTCCATCCTCCCACTACTTCTCCTCATTTGTATAATATTCCAAGATACTGTTTAAGGTTATTATATGTCCATCCATTTTCTTTTCTTCTTGGCTCAAGAAAATTAAATCAGTACCCTTTGGTATTTATGCATTCGTATATACAAAGGTAAGAGATAAGAAATCTCAGGATACTGCTTGGTTTTAGGACAGGCATCCAGATTATCTAAAATGTGTTTATATTGTTCAAGATAATCATGAAAATGCAAACAGATGCTTAATCTTCTTGTGAAGAACTTATGGGCCTTAGAAATATATCACCTAATTCCAATCTAAGAAATAAAGTTATAAGGAGCTGCTTTGAAAGAAAAACTGAAGGGAATATGATATTACAACTGTTGTTGTTGTTGTTGTTGTTGTTGTTGTTGTTGTTGTTGTTGTTTTTAGGCAGAGTCTTGCTCTGACGCCCAGGCTGGAATGCAGTGTCATGATCTTGGCTCACTGCAACCTCTGCCTCCTGGGTTCAAGCAGTTCTCCTATCTCAGCCTCCTGAGTAGCTGGGACTACAGGCACATGCCACCATGCCAGGCTAATTTTTATATTTTTAGTAGAGACGGGATTTCACCATATTGGCCAGGCTGGTCTAGAACTCCTGACCTTGTGATCCATCTGCCTCAGCCTCTCAAAGTGCTGGGGATTACAGGCATGAGCCACCGTGCTCAGCTACAAGCTTTTAAGAAAGCAAAGACTTGAGTATATTTAATTGTTGAGGGGGAGGAGCTAGGACAGAGGAAGGAGTTGGAGATAAAATGAAAGAGTAAAGGAATAATTGAGAGAGTAAAATCTTGAAAGAGACAGGGAGGTTTTGAAATCAAAAACAGAGGTGGAAGGATTAGAGTAGAACAGGAGAAAGCTAAATCCAATGCAATTTTATAAATTTAGTTCAGGGACAGTGTTGCATAGTTTTCTAATTTTTTTCAAACTTTGGCCACTTCTTGCTGTATAAAGAACACAACCAACAAAATTTGTTTTCACAGCATTTGGCCAGGTTTTTATTTTAAAGAATGCATCACAAATACTGAGAATATATGAGGGGTTTAAATCCTGTAAAAAGAACTTCAGGACGAGTAGATGAGTTGATCATGATGCATGGGAACCAATCACGAGTGTCAGTATCCAGAGTTTGAGAACTGAGATTCGTATTTTTGGTTGCTTTCACTAATTGCTGATGACAGGTATGAGTACTGCAGCATCCTAAGAAGAAAGCTGGCATGGAGCCACCGTGGATTAAACTGCTAAGTATGGAACGTGAATTATTTTTCCCCTCAATATAAAAGGTTCTGGAAATTAATCATTTTACTTCATAACAAAATCTGATGACTACAGGGCAGGTCTGGGCAGCTAACTTAACATTGTTTTAGCTTCTGTGTAGGTAGAATAAAAAAATTCCTGAAACCCTTGTTTATACTAAAGTCTTGTGCCAAACAGGTGTCCCAGACTCCCAGAGGTGGTGAATCATAAACATTCATGAGACATTTTCTGTGTCAGTATTTTCAGCTATGAAATTGAAGTGGTAACTGATCCAAAGATTAAAAGGCTGCTCAGGATTTCCAGAATTCTAAAAGCAGATGATCTCTGGATCAGGATTAAATCATCTGTTTTCTAGAACATACTATAAATCACTCTCTGGTATGTGGTTAGGGAAATTGTATATATGTAAGTGTAGGTCTTTTTTTAATAACAAAGGGTGGTGATGTTGACTTTCATATTTAGTATAGGAAATGAGTTCACAGATTTACCAAAAAGCAATGCCTTATAATTTATATTCCTATGGTACAGTACTGGTTTGTATCTCTGCCCTGTACTTATGTGTAGGACCACAGGTCACCATATGATTTAATCAGATGCATATGAGAAATAGAAACTATCCTATGAGTTTAAGAAGAAAGAAATTTAATTCAGGGAATTAAGTGTTTGTAGTATTACTGAAGAATTGAAGGAGTGGGAAGTAGGAGGCAGCTGCTGGATCAAAGTCAAGAACACACTGCAATACTTGAAATCTAGAGAGAAGGGGAAAAGGATTAGAAAGCAAGCAGTTATATTCTCCACTACCACAGAACTGCCTCTTAACATTCAATTCTGGATAAACTTGGTTGACAGTAGAAAGATAACAGGAAGATGGCCTCTCTCTTACTTCAGCTTTCACGTCCAGTTAGGGCATCTAACTGTGGAAACCCAATTTGCATTGTGAAACTTAGCTGCAAGGGAGTCTGGGAAATGTAGTTTTTCATTTTCCAGCATCTGTAGTCAGGAAATCCCATAGAAAGAAGTAGGAATAGATGCCAAAGACCCATTGACATACCCAGTACATAATAAATATAGCTAACCTTTATTGAACATTCACTGTTTTCTAGGCACTTTACCTGTTTTCATTCATGTAATCCCCATAGCAACCCTCTGAGGTATATACTATTTTTTGTCTGCAATTTATAGATAAGAAAACTGAAGCACTGAGAAGGTAAAGTAGTCTGCCCATGGCTGGGAGCAGTCACTTATGCCTGTAATCCCAGCATATTGGGAGGCTGAGGCAGACAGATTGCTCGAGCTCAGGAGTTCAAGACAAGCCTGGGCAACACAGTGAAACCCCATGTCTACAGAACATGCAAAAATTAGCTGAGTGTGTTGGCATGCACCTGTAGTCTCAGCTACTTGGGGGACTGAGGTGGGAGGATCCCTTGAACCCAGGAAGTCAAAATTGTAGCAAACTGTGTTTGCGTCACTATACACCAACCTGGGTGACAAAGTGAGACCCTGTCATTTAAAAATAAAAATAAAAAAAAAAAAAGCCTGCCCACTGTTATGTACATTGTAAGTGGAAGAGAGAGAGACAAAGAGACAGAGATATAAAGTAGGGTGCTTAGGGCATGGAAAAAGAAGACAATGGATTGAAGAGATATTTCTGCAGTAAAACTGACAGGATTTCAGGACCTCTTAGATCCAAGGGCTAGGAAAAGGGAAGAGATAAGGGTGCTAGAAGTTACTGGTTTAGAAGACTGTGGAGGGTGGTCCCATTAGCAGAGATGAATAAAACCACCTCTTCCACTCAGTCAAGCTTGCTTTTAAAACATGAATTTTATAGCCAAATGTAGGACCTACCTATGATCTGGCCTAAGAACATTACCCTAGTCTTGGTTGGATAGATCCATTTCTTTTTAGTCATTATTAATGCAGCCAAAGATAGAATTATTGACTAACATTAAGTTGATGGTTACAGAAACCCACAAAGTCATATTTTACTTTATTTGTGTTCATATCTTGTCTTTCTCTCTAGACTATATGGTACTTTAAAGCAGCAATAGAGCTGTCTTCCTTTACTTCTAACTTCTGGGTGTCTAATGTCATAAATATATGTTAAATTTAATTGAATTTTATGGTCCAATGGTAGATTAGGGCCAGACAATGATGAAACTTTAATCCCAAGACAGAAAAATTCTAATTCTAATTCTATTGTAAAAATGACAACATCGACCAGGATGAAAGGTATTTTGGGAAATTCCAAATGTAGTATGTGCCCAGTAAATACTACTGCTTCATTAGCATCAGGAGTATCATACAAAAAGTAAATACACACTGTTAAAACTAGAAGGGATCTAGAGTTGAGGATTCCCCTTCAAAAGAGGAAATAAAGAGCCAGAGAAAGAGAGTGACTGTGAAAGATCACACAGCCAGAAGGTGCAGAGTTGGGTGCAAAGTCAAGGCCTCCTGACTCTTGGCAGTATTCTTTCTGCTAACATAAATGTTAGAAGTCTGTGACTATGGAAAATTAACTTCCCCTGCTAATAAGTCTTTTTTCCATAGGTTTTTTCCTTAGAATACTATTTATTTTTCTCTTTGAACGTTTTAAAATGACTGTATATATTTAAGGTGCACAACATTATGTTTTGATATACATGGTTATCATGAAATTATTAATTACTGCAGTCAATCAAATTAACATAGCCATCATCTAACATAGTTATGTCTCTGTGTCTGTGTGTGTGTGTGTATGTGTATGTGTGTGTTAAAAGTTTGGTAAAATTTACTCTCTTAGCAAATTTCCATTATACAGTACAATATTTTCCTAAAATTTAAAACCCATTTGTTTATTCGGAAAATGTTTGTGAAGTTTCTAGTGTTCTAGCTGGTCTGAGGCACTGAGATACAGAGATGAAAATGCACATACTCCTTGTGCCCAAGAAATCACCAATCTTCTGGGAGACAGCATTCTCAGTCTTTTGGTTGAGCATCCAAAGTACAATGTGAGTTTGGAGGGAAGAGTTGCAGTGTGTCTGTCTAGAATGTCAGGGAAAGGTTCTCAGCCTCCCAAGTAGCTGGCTGGGACTACAGGCTCCCACCACCATGCCCAGCTAATTTTTTGCATTTTTTTTTTTTTAGTAGAGACGGCGTTTCACTGTGTTAACCAGGGTGGTCTCGATCTCCTGACCTCATGATCCACCCGCCTCAGCCTCCCAAAGTACTGGGATTAAAGGCGTGAGCCTCTGGGCCCAGCCAGTATGGCCATTTTTATAATATTGATTCTTCCAATCCATGAGCATGAAATTTTTTTTTCATTTATTTGTGTTGCCTTTGATTTCTTTCAGAGGTGTTTTATAGTTTTCCTCCTAGAGATATTTCCCGTCCTTGATTAGCTGTATTGTTAGGTATTCCATTTTCTTTGTGGCTATTGTATGTGGGATTGTGTTTGTGATATTACTTTTAGCCATGATGTTGTTTGTATATATAAATGCTACAGAATTTTTTATATTAATTTTGTATCCTGAAACTTTACTAAAGTCATTTATCAGTACTAGGAGCCTTTTGGTAGAGTCTCTAGGATTTTCTCAGTATAAAATCATATTATCAGCAAAGAGAGATAGTTTTATTTCTTCTTTTCCTATTTGGGTGCCTTTTATTTCTTTCTCTTGCCTGATTGCCCTGGCTAGAACTTCCAGTACTGTGTTGAATGGGAGTGGTGAGAGTGGGCATCCTCGTCTTGTTCTGGTTCTCAAGTGGAATGGTACAAGATTTTGCACATTCAGTATGATATTGGCTGTGGGTTTGTCATAAATGGCTCTTATTATGTTGAGGTTGTGTTCCTTCAATGCCTAGTCTGTTGAGGGTCTTTATCAATGAAGGGAAGTTGAATTTTATCAAAAGCTTTTTCTGCATCTATTAAGATGATCATATGTTTTTTGCTTTTGATTCTGTTTATGTGGTGAATCACATTGATTTGTGTGTGTTGAACCAACCTTGCATCCCAGGAAAAAGCAAACTTGATCATGGTGAATTAACTTTTTGATGTTCTGTTAGATTCAATTTGCTAGTTATTTTTGTTGAGGATTTTTGTGCAGGACAAAAATTCTGTCCCCTTGTGTTTTAGTGTGCAGAGAGGTAAAACACAAGTCATCTGGGGCACGGCAAAAGCATACAGCAGTGAAAATTTTTCCAAACTCTTTTCTTCACAGTGCTCCCTCCATGGTACAAGTGCTTTCAAAAAGCAGTTACTTTTTCACTCATTGCTAATATATCATCTTTACTTTGTGCCAGGAGGGACAGAGAAAGTATATTTATTTTTAATGCTTTCATACAATTTGTATTAATAGCATACAGACAGGAAAGTGCACAAATCAGAAGTATACAGATTATGCTAATACATAGTGAACAAACCTATGTGATCACCACTCAGATGAGGAGAGAAAACAATACTTCTCCCAATGATTACTGTATGCCTCCTTCTGAAGAGTAACTGCTATTCTAACTCCTAATATCTTTGATTAGTTTTTATACAGTTGGCACTTTAAATAAATATAGTCATATAGTATATAATCTTTTGTTTCTGGTTTCTTACACTCAGCTTGATGCTTGTGAAGATCATCCATGACATTGGGTATACGTGTAGTTCATTCATTTTTAGTGCTGTATAGTATTCCAGTGTATAAAATATCACAATTCACATATCCATTCTACTGTTAATTGACATTTAGGCTGTTTCTGTACTTAACTATTATTAATAATGCTGCACTGAGTATTTTTGTGCATGTCCTTTGGAACAAAGGTGTATATATAGTAGCATAATTGCTGGAATGTAGGGTATGTGTTAGTTTAGCTTTAGGAGCAACTGCTAAATAGTTTTCCAATGTGAAGGTGAATTTACTTCCACATTAGTTTTTCTTTCGCATTGTGCTCTGTGCTGTCTTTGGGCTCTGTACAAAAAGGGATAGAATTCTGTCATCAGCTATCACTAAACTTGTCATCACCTTCCTCATTCCTCTAAAATTTGCTCTCCTCAGAGGTTCTCCATCCACCCAAATGCTCGGGCATCATATCCTAATTACCAAGTCTGGTCCAGCTTACTTCCTACATACCTCTCATGTTCACCATCTCCTCTCCAGCTGCACTGTGATGAGTCCATGAGAATCTAAGGAACTCAACACTGTGGTGGACCCTGAGGTCCCTAGCCAGCCTGCTACCTTCTGTCTACCTTTCAGAGTCTTCCTATGTTTGTTTTCTAAATAACATGTAAGATTTTTAGCTGTAATTAGAGGGAGGAATAGGGAAAAATAAGCCTACTTTATCTTCTGGGAAATCTCATTTTGATTTAATTTGCATTTCTCTGATGAATAATGAGATTGAGGCTGAACTCTTTTTTATATATTTTTCAACTGTATGAATATCTTCTACTGTGAATTGCCTGATCACATCTCTTGGTCATTTTTTCTATTGAGTTATCTTTCTTTTTCCTTACTGATTAATATCACAAAAGTATTATATTATTTAAGGCTCCAGTGAATTTTTTTTATATGTCTTGAGAATGCTTAATGTTCTTTTTAATTGTCTGCTAAGTAACATGTTTCTGTTAACAATTTATCCATAGAAATGATTCGCAGAATTTAGAGGCTTACGAAACATAAAAATGCTTAATTTATTATTAATACCTCTTTTTAAGTACTTTGACACCATTGAAGTTCTGCATAGTACAAAAGATTCTTATGGTCACTTTTCAGATTATTACAAAATACTGCAAAGATTCTGTGATTCAAATTATCTTAACCCACCAATTGTGGGTCCAGTTAAGATAATTTGAATCATAGAATTCAAATGGGGGCATAGTGAAGCCCTTCAGCTTTGTTGAATGTCTCTCTTTCCTCAAGATGCCTACAATCCTTAAACAAAAGAGAGAAGAACTAATACAAGGAAAAAGCAATAATATAAATAATAAAATAATAGAAATAGAACCATTTAAATCATTATGTATACTCACTGAGCTCTACTTATCCCCCAGCACTTTGGACTTCACTGTCACCAGCAGTAGGTAACACTTGAAAGATGTTGAGCAGGATTTGTGTGTTAAAAGTTCACCTTGAAGGTAGAAGATGGATAGGAATAAAGCAAGACAGTTACTTTCATGGTCCAGATGGGCGATAACAAGGACCCATCATCATGCAGCTATGATGGGAGAAGAGCTGGTGAACATGAGAGGTGTGTAGGAAGTCGGCTTGACAACACTTGGTAATTAGGATATGATGCCTAGGATTTGGGTGGATGGAGAATCTCTGAGGAGAGCAAATTTTAGAGTAATGTGGAAGATTATGACAACTTTAATGATAGTTGGTGACTTAGAATTCTGTCCCGTATTGTACAGAGCACAGCTTCTCCGTCTGACTGTATCTCTTGCTGTTTTGAGGCAGAGGAAATTGGAACTAAATTCAAATTATTTTGAAGCTTTTCTGCCTAATGTATTTATCAAATCACATCCCACTCAGCTGAGTGTGCTAGGCAGGTACATTTCATTTGGACAATAATGCCGGTGGTTTGCTAGTGACTAGTGTGTGTCTTTGGGGAGCAGCCCCCAAAGAGAAGCCTGCCCCTCTTTTTCAAGTTTCATAAGAACTCTTTTTCTAGTTTCATAAGAACTAGAAAAAAATCTTGGCTGTGTACTGCACATCATATTACCTCCAGAAGCCTAAATTGGTAAATTTCATCATTTTTGTGGACAGTGAGGAGTTGCTGATGTGGGTTTGGGTAAACATTGTAATGGTGGCTGGTTGGACATAAAGAGCAGCTGTTTATAATTTGTGATGGTGCGTATTTAACTCCCCCTGGAAAACACAGGCCCTTGGAATCTGAACTTGTTCTAAACCTCCTTTTCTCACAGAAGGATCAGGAGGAAGAGAATTGGAATCACCACTAACCCTGTTTCATAAGCTATCCAATGCCATCCTCTCGTCTCTCAAGTATTTCCCTCTGGAGTTTCTCTCTGAATATGGATCTGAGAGGAGAGGGAGGAGAGAAAGGGGGCACAGGTATTAAAGAGAAGAAGAAGAAAAGAAGATTATGTAAGGCAGCATCACCAAAAGAATAAGCGGAGAAGACAGAAAAATTGCAAGTACAGAAGAAAACCTCAGGAACCAGTTCAACTAACCCTTTTAGAGGCCTACTATGTGTTCAACACTAGGATACAGAAGATATAACTAGAACCAGTAGGAAGAAACTACAGGGAATTAGATTCAGTCTAAAGTAAAGAAAAATTTTCTCATTTGTAGAATTGTTCAAAACCAAAAAGAACTGTCCTGTACTATAGTGAGATTCTGTGACTAAAAGTATGAAAACAGTGGCTTGTTTCATAGGACACCATTCTATCAAATGCAAGTTGATCTCCAGAGGGCCCTTTTAAATAGAAGATTCTCTGAGTATAGTTTTTGTGTAGACTAGACCTGCTGTCAATGATCCTGGCCTTTCATGTTTAAGGAATCCTGAATTGAGAGTAGGGATACTAGCCTAATCTTTTCTCCTACTCTCCTCTGTCTATACCACCAATACAGAAAAGTGGAACAAATATGTGTGAGGTTCAGTATGTTTGAGAGAGAGCAGAAGCTTCCAGGGATGAGTCAGCATGAATCCTCAAAGGAGAATTATGAGAAGTCAGGAGACAAAAGAGCAAGACCTCTCCAAGTTTCCTTGACCCATTGCTTAATCAGTTCTATTGACATATTTGAGAATGCCCTTACATAAAAGACCCAGAGCTTAAAGAATGCTGAATTTAGTTTCTAGAAATTTTCTATACACAATATTAGTAGACAATCTTCTTTGTAAATTAAATGGTTTTCTTCTTTATTCACTTGACTACAGAAATAATCATAGCAAATAGTTATTGAGAACTCACCAAGTACCAGTCACTGTTTAAAGTGTTTTATACAGATTAATGTACATAATCCTCATAACAACCTTATAAGGTCATGCTATGGACTGAATTGTGTCCTCTGTAAATTCATATGTTGAAGCCCTAACCATCAGTGTGATGGTATTTGGAGCCTTTAGGAGATTATGTTTAGATGAGGTCATAATGGTAGGGCCCACAGGATGGAATTAGTGCCCTTATAAGAAAAAACACCAGAAAGCATGTTCTCTTTCTCTTTCTGCCATGTGAAGACACAGTGAGAAGGCAGCCATGTGTAAGCCAGGAAGAGAGCCCTCACCAGAACCCAACCATATTGTTACCCTGATCTTGGACTTCCAGCTTCCAAAACTGTGAGGAAAATCAATTACTGTTGTTTAAGCCACCCAGTCTATGGTATTTTTTTATGGCAGCCCAAGCCAATTAGTATAGGTCAGTACCATTATTATTCCCTTTTTTGCATGAAACTGATGGACAGATAGTTTAAGTATCATGCCCAAGACAGTCACACTGGCAACTGGAAAAAGTGGTATTCAAATCCAGGCCAGCTGCATCCAGAGCCTTTGGTCTTTACCACGGTGATTTACTGCCAACTTGTAATATATGTATACTTACTGTTTCCAAAGTCTTTTCATATACTGGTTTACTCATTCTTTACAACTCTGCAATGTACCCAGAGCAGACATGACAGTCCTACCCTTACAGACGAGAAAATTGATGCTCTGACAGATATGGTGCCATGGCCAAGCAGAAAACTCTGATTCTAGGGACTATTGGGGGAACCATCCCTCAATATTTCAACATAGGTTCTTTCTATTTCCCCTAAGTGTCAGTCGGACTGAGAAATAAAGAGAAATAGTATGAATAGAGGAATTTTACAGCTGTGCCTCTGGGGGTGACATCACATATCAGTAGGACCGTGATGCCCCTCTGAGCTGCAAAACCAGCAGGTTTTTATTAAGGACTTTAAAAGGGGAAGGAGTGTACAAACAGGGAATAGGTCACAAAGATCACATGCTTCAAAGGGCAATAAAGATCACAAGGCAAAGGCGAAATTAGAATTACTGATGAGGGTCTATGTCCTGCTGTGTACGTATTGTCTTGATAAACATCTTAACAGAAAACACAGTTTAAGAGCAGAGAACCAGTCTGATGAAAATTTACTAGGCTAGAATTTCCCAATCCTAGTAAGCCTGAGAGTACTGCAGGAGACCAGGGCGTATCTCAGTCCTTATCTCAACCACATAAGACAGACACTCCCAGAGCGGCCATTTATAGACCTGCCCCCGAGGAATGCATTCCTTCCCCAGGGTATTCCTTGCTGGGAAAAAAATTCAGCGATATCTCTCTTACTTGCATGTCCGTTTATAGGCTCTCTGCAAGAAGAAAATATGGCTCTATTCTGCCCAACCCCACAGGCAGTCACACCTTATTTATCTTCCCTTGTTCCCTGAAAATCGCTGTTATTCTGTTCTTTTTCAAGGTGCACTGATTTCATATTGTTCAAACACACATGTTTTACAATCAATTTGTACAGTAGTGGTCCTGAGGTGATGTACATTCTTAGCTTACGAAGATAACAGGACTAAGAGATTAAAGTAAAGACAGGAAGCCGGGCGCGGTGGCTCAAGCCTGTAATCCCAGCACTTTGGGAGGCTGAGATGGGCGGATCACAAGGTCAGGAGATCGAGACCATCCTGGCTAACACAGTGAAACCCCGTCTCTACTAAAAATACAAAAAAAAAAAACTAGCTGGGCGAGGTGGCGGGCATCTGTAGTCCCAGCTACTTGGGAGGCTGAGGCAGGAGAATGGCATAAACCCGGGAGGCAGAGCTTGCAGTGAGCTGAGATCCGGCCACTGCACTCCAGCCCAGGCGACAGAGCAAGACTCCGTCTCAAAAAAATAAAAATAAAAATAAAAAAATAAAGTAAAGACAGGCAGAAGAAATTATAAGAGTGTTATTAGGGAAGTGATAAATATCCATGAAATCTTCACAATTTATGTTCAGAGATTGCAGTAAAGACAGGCATAAGAAATTATAAAAGTATTAATTTTGGGAACTGATGAATGTCCATGAAATCTTCATAATTTATGTTCTTCTGCCGTGGTTCCAGCCAGTCCTTCCATTTGGGGCCCCTGACTTCCCACAACAAGGGACCAAGAGAAAAAATACTATATTAAAGACAACTAGTCATCTTCTAAATTGAGATTGCATAAATGTCATGTGACCAGAAACCATGAGTGTTGACTCTTGCCACTAGACTATAAATTCCATGAGGGCATTTGCCACTAGAGTATAAATTCCATTCATTGTGTGTCTTTATTAATTATTGTATCACCTAGAACAATAACTTATATGAAAAAAGTAGTCCATAAAATTATTGAATGTTAAATGAATGGATCAAAATATGGTTTGAAATGCCAAGATCAAAGCAGTGCTGATGCTGAGTGGAAGAATCTTTTATTCTTAATCACAAGTTTAACTATTAATGTGTTTATTGTTTCTTTTCTTTTCTTTTTTTTTTGAGACAGAGTCTTGCTCTGTTGCCCAGGCTGGAGTGCAGTGGTGTGATCTCGGCTCACTGCAAGCTCCGCCTCCTGGGTTCGTGCCATTGTCCTGCCTCAGCCCCCCAAGTAGCTGGGACTACAGGTGGCTGCTATCACGCCTGACTAATTTTTTTATTTTTAGTAGAGATGGGCTTTCACTGTGTCAGCCAGGATGGTCTTGATCTCCTGACCTTGTTATCTGCCCTCCTTGGCCTCCCAAAGTGCTGGGATTGCAGGCATGAGCCACCACACCCAGCCTATTTATTGTTTCTTAATAATTCATTTAACAATTATCTAGAGTTAGCTATGGACCAAGCATATAGTTCTATTTGCTATCCTTTTCCAATCTGTGTTTATAATACTATGGACTTTGATATGCCTTGCCATTGAATATATTTGAGATGTGTTTTAAGTAGAAACATGTCTTTTAGATTCAGGAGAAAGGGAGAAAAAGTATAGCTCCAAAAAAGCATGAAAATTTATGCCATTTTAATTAAAGCATAATTTAAAAAAATAGAACCAAATCAATATGAAAGTTTATTTTTCAACATACTTTCTTATCTTTTTTTGTTTGATTAATTGCTTTTCTCCTCCACTCACTCTTTCTTTTCAAGAATGCTTGTTTTCAGTAGGACATTGTGAGAATGTAGTGAAAAAGTAATTCTAAAAATAATTCATCTGATAAAAGAGTTGTAAAACTGGAACTTTATTCCAGTTCCACACCTAAAATCTGAGAGCTAAATAATCTTTTCCAACATCACTGTAGCATCTGTCTTCTAAACCCTTTGGTTCTAAGTCCCATTCCAAAGAGGCACAGCTTCCATGGTATGATTTGTTTGCTTTTATCCAAACAGATGTGGTTTTTTGGGCTCTGCAGTGTGGCCTATGGCTTAATTACAAAATGAGATTTTGTATACATAGTTTATTTCACCTAATAAAATGATGCTTGTAGATGAAATATTTTGCTTTTCACATTGTGTAGATATCTTGGAATTGTACCACCCACGGTGTCCCAAATTCTGTCATGCACAGATGCTCAGCAAATTGAACATTACCATCTATAGATAAGTAATTAGCCAGCATCAGGTTTCATTGGAATCACTTTGCTGCACTCTGATTCACCCTTAAATTGTTGTCTTCACTATGCATTATGAGCTAATCAAAGCTGTTCTTCAAGTTTGGATGCTTTTGTCTTCTTCTTATTATTATTCTTTAGGGCAATACTCTAGAGAAGAAACAGGCACTTTAGAGAGCAACTACATTTTCAAAAATAGATGAAATTAAAACAGAACAACAAATCATAAACACAGTTGATTTCTGTTGCTAGGATGTTTTGGCCTCTGTTTTATTTATTAACCAGTGCTGTCAGCAGAGAAAAATAGTACCTTTGAGATAACCATTGTAAACAATAAAGCCAAATGTCTGTCAAATAAATAGGCAATCTTGCCAAGAAAAGACATTGCAAAATCTCTATATCTTTCTCTCTTTTTTTGTACCTAAAAAATGCCTTTCACAACAGGTGCATAAAGTTGCCCTAACTTGGTCAGGACATCTGGCTAATTAGTATGTATGTTGAGTTCTAGTAATAATAATATTAAAAGCAAACACTTGTGTAATACCTTTTCTCCTATGAGGACACTGAGAGACAGAGAAGCTAAGTAATCTAATCTGCCCAGGGACACATGACCAATCCGTTTAAGACTTGGGTCTTGAACCTGGGCGGTTTGGTTCAAGTCTTAACAAATATACTATCATGCTCGTCATGTGAAAAGCAAAACCTCAGAGTGGCATAGGCAGGGGTTATTAAAATAAAATGATTTAGGTTGAACTATATGAAAAATGTCAATATTTGATGGTTTTTGACCTAACAGATCTGTAGTTTTATATTGTGCAATCTAATTGCAACTAAAGCAACTAAGCACACATTTATGAGGCCTCTGCTCTGGGTCAGGCCCTGTTTTCTGGATGTTGCTGGAGTTAGTATGATTTGGTGGTGGAGAGTGAATCTGGAGACTGGAATTTTCCAAGTGCCATTGCTAATTTTGATTAGTCAGTTCATTTCCCTGGACCTGTCTTTTCATCTGTTAAATAAACAGATCTCAAACTTTTCAGACGGCAGTTCACTTAGAAAGGGTAAACCATCTTATGTCTCATTCATTCCAATCACTCTCAGTTTCCAGTGGCAAGCAAAACTGCTGGTTAGAAAGAATGTGAGTATAAAAGCAAAATGTAGGTGTGGGAAGAATTATATTTGCATATGCTTTAGTAGATGCAATTTATCTTTCAGTGTCCATATGTCTTAAAGCCTGATTATTGGCCGGGCGCGGTGGCTCAAGCCTGTAGTCCCAGCACTTTGGGAGGCCAAGATGGGCGGATCACAAGGTCGGGAGATCAAGACCATCCTGGCTAACACGATGAAACCCCGTCTCTACTAAAAAATACAAAAAACTAGCCGGGCGAGGTGGCAGCGCCTGTAGTCCCAGCTACCCGGGAGGCTGAGGCAGGAGAATGGCGTGAACCCGGGAGGCGGAGCTTGCAGTGAGCTGAGATCCGGCCACAGCACTCCAGCCTGGGTGACGGAGCGAGACTCTGTCTCAAAAAAAAAAAAAACAAAAAAAAGCCTGATTATTACAAAATATTAGGCCAAAATATAGTCAGAGTGCAAATTATGTGTCGTTAAGAGTTAACAAAGTTATTCACAACAAATAGAAGGGATAATGATAAACCTAAATTAAATTTATAATTTAAAGTAGGAATAGTAGGATTTAACACCTATGACAAATTAAAGAAAACACTGAGGATACAGTGGCTTTTTTAAAAGCACCTTGCCCCCAAACTGGGAGAATTCTACCTCTCTGCCCCTGCAGTAGAAGCTGTGTGACTTAGCCTTCCTGGTATAATACCAAATCAAATCCTTAATCAATTCTAGTAAAACACTAATTTAAATACCAAATCAATAATCCTTAACAATTCACTCAGTGCTGGTTACATTTTAAAATACATACCTATGAAATTACAAGTGATTTACCTTAAAAAGCCAAAGAAAAACTTATGTGGCATGATTTTGATGCCCTCACCTTCCATCCTCACCCTCTCTAATCAGCCAATATTAATATCAAACGTTAAAAAAATTATATTTAAAACACAGAACACACATACACAAAGCCACCATTTATGTCAATGCAGTTTGAGCCCTACACAAAGGTGACAAGACAAACAGGTGAGTAGAGACTAATACCTATAACAAGTTCTGCATACTCTGTGTGGGGTGCCTTGTATGTGTGTGGTATATGACAAATATGTATAAAATATTAATGTATATATATAATGATACATAGGCACACATAATTAAACAATTGACATAAATGTTTTATGAAATAATACTCTTACTGTGTGCATTATCCTCTGAAGTTTCTGGGTTTTTTTTTTTTTTCTTTTTTTGAGACAGAGTCTCCCTCTGTTGCCCAGGCTAGAGTGCAGTGTCTCGGCTCACTGCAAACTCCGCCTCCCAGGTTCACGTCATTCTCCTGCCTCAGCCTCCCGAGTAGCTGGGACTACAGGCACCCACCACCACACCCAGCTAATTTTTTGTATTTTTAGTAGAGATGGGGTTTCACCGTGTTAGCCAGGATGGTCTCGATCTCCTGACCTCGTGATCCACCCACCTTAGCCTCCCAACATGCTGGGATTACAGGCGTGAGCCACCGCGCCCGGCCTCTGTTTTATTTTTTAAAGAAAACTACGGGCTGGGTACAGTGGCTTATGCCTGTAATCCCAGCACTTTGGGAGGCCAAGGCGGGAAGATCATATGGGGTCATGAGTTCAAGACAAGCCTAGCCAACATGGTGAAACCCCATCTCTACCAAAATACAAAAAATAGCATGGCGTTGTAGCCTGTGCCTGTAGTCTCAGGGAGGCTGAGGAACAAGAATTGCTTGAACCTGTGAGGCAGAGGTTGCAGGGAGCCAAGATAGTGCCACTGTACTCCAGCCTGGGTGACAGAGCAAGGCTCCATCTGAAAGAAAGCAAGAAAGCGAAGGAAGGAAGGAAGGAAGGAAGGAAGGAAGGAAGGAAGGAAGGAGGGAGGGAGGGAGGGAGGGGAGGTGGGGAGGGAGGGAAATTAGTGATCATAAATTGATTTGATTTCATAATTCACTTATACTTTTGAAGAATGTTACTCAGATATACCAGATATGTTCGCTTTGACCTCTATGAATAGTGTGGGCAACAAATGATTGGGTAAAGAAAATGTGATATATATAGAGAGATGTAGATATATCTCTGTCTATAGATAGATATAAATATAGAATATTATTTAGCCATAAAAAAATGAAATCATGTCTTTTGCAAAAATATGGTTGGAACTGGAAGCCATTGTGTTAAGTGAAATAACTTAGAAAGTCAACTACCACATGTTCTCACTGATAAGCAGGAGCTAAATAATGTGTGCATGTGGACATAAAGAGTGGAATAGTAGACACTGGAGACTTGGGAGGAGAGAGATGAGGGATGAGAAATTACTTAATGGGTACAATATTCACTATTGGGTGATGGTTACACTAAAAGCCCAGACTTCTCCACTTCACAATATATCCATATAACAAACTGCACATGTATCCTCCTAAATCCATTTAAAGCAACAACAACAGAGAAACAAATGAGCAAAGGCACATTTGGAAATTTCTTAGATGAAGGGATTTGAAGTCGTTGGCTAGAACTGGGCATAGTTAACCTGGGCTAGTTAGAGAGAAGTGATGATTGTAGAGAGGAGGAAGAAGCCAGAAGAGTAAGGCTCAGTTCTCCAATATTTGAGCAGCTACTGAAGTAATAAGACATTAGAGGGATTAAGCATTTCTTCCTATGGCTCCCAGGGATGGATTTTCACTCATGCAGCCACCTGAGCACTATTAAACACCAGCTACTTGCCAGCTTCTGTGCTAGAAACTGAAAATTAAATACCAAATACATTAGTTAATCTTTATGCAAATAAACCCTGCTTTTTCAGTGATGTGATAGGTAAACATGCCTGATATGAGATACAATATTGAGAGATTTTGTTAAGTTCTAGTGAGTGGTCTTATTAGTGACTCACAGAGCTCCTTGTTTACCCGAGTTGCCATTTGAGTCAATTTCTTTTTTCTTTCTTTTTTCTTTTTTTTTTTTTTTTTTTTTTTT
>NC_045446.1:73630457-73876787 GCF_002776525.5 Piliocolobus tephrosceles | reverse complement strand
TTTTTTTTTTTTTTTTTTTTTTTGAGATGGAGTCTCCCTCCATTTCCCAGGCTGGAGTGCAGTGGCATGATCTCAGCTCACTGCAACCTCTGCCTCCCAGGTTCAAGCAATTCTCCTGCCTCAGCCTCCCGAGTAGCTGAGATTACAAGCACCCACCACCATGCCCAGTAATTTTTGTATTTTTAGTAGAGATGGGGTTTCACCATGTTGGCCAGGCTTGTCTCAAACTCCTGACCTCAAGTGATCTGCCTGCCTCAGCCTCCAAAAGTGCTGGGATTACAGGCGTAAGCCATCACACCCAGCCATTGAGTCAATTTCTAAATACTTCTGAGTGTTCACTATTGTGCAGAAAGTGGTTCAGTTATGGAGAAGTAGATGTCCTCAGAAGGCGAGCTACGAGCTTTCTACCTCAGCGAAAATGTTTCCCAATGCTTCCTTCCCCCCTTCCTCTCCCCAACTGGAGCATGAAACTATGAAAGAGCTTCCATCTGAACTTCAAAGGAGCCATTTTAGAATTCTAGCTTTAGACATTTTTTCTTGAGAAAAATCATTCAGATTGCCTTTTATTTTAGATTATTTAATTTGCAGGAAAGCACACATGATAATGAATACATAAATCTTCTTAAATACACACAAAGCCCGCGTAATGAATTCTTGGTTTTATTCCCTTTGGGCTCTCACCAATTTCTTTTAAATTCCAAAATAAATCCATTAGAGGTTGTGATCACCATCACTTCACTGCATGGAAAATTCACTGTTAAAGCTTGTTTAGGGTTATCTGTAAGTTTATTATCAATATGTTGAAGTTATACAAAGACATATTTTGGTTCCATATAAAACTAAATTTCTAAGCATAATAGCTACCTTGGTAGGTATTAAGCTCCCCAACATGAGAGACATTTACAAATAGTTGAAGGTCGCCTGGCATCTGGTTGGAGTAAGGGGAGAATGTTATCCAAAATTACCCTTTAGCACCCTACCAACTGTGAGATTGTATGTTTTAATTAAATGATTAATTTAATTATTTCTCCAACCCACAACTGAGTTTTTTCCCTAAAACAGCTTCCTATATATGCTTTCTGGAATCACATTCAAAAACACAAAATGGCTTTCTCCTTAAATGAACATGTTTTTAACATACTAATTAGATCAAAATCAATCAGTAAGTATATTTCAGTCAGTCTCTTCTGACAACATAGCCATGGCTCAGCAAAATCAAATTATTAGTAATAATTATGAATAATACCAAATAATAACAAAGCACTAATACCATTGACAGTTGTTCTAAGTTGCTAACATTTATTTAAATGACTATTGTGTGGCAAATGCTGTACTAAGTGCTTAAAAGGCACTAATTTAATGATAACCCTTTCTGGTGGTATAGCATTTCTTCTCATTTAACAGATAAGAAAACTGAGGCAGGCAGCCGGAATGGCGATTATCAAAAAGTCAAGAAACAATAGATGCTGGCAAGGCTGTGGAGAAATAGGAATGCTTTTACACTGTTGGTGGGAATGTCAATTAGTTCAACCATTGTGGAAGACAGTGTGGTGATTTCTCAAAGATCTAGAACCGGAAATATCATTTGACCCAGCAATCCCATTACTGGGTATATACCCAAAGGAATATAAATTAGTCTACTATAAAGACATATGCACACATGTATTTACTGCATCACTATTTCCAATAGCAAAGACATGGAACCAACCCAAATGCCTATCGATGATAGACCGGATAAAGAAAATATAGTACATACACACCATGGAATATTATGCACCCATAAAAGGTGAATGAAATCATGTCCTTTGCAGGGACATGGATGAAGCTGGAAGCCACCATCCTCAGCAAACTAACACAGGAACAGAAAATTAAACACCACATGTTCTCACTCATAAGTGGGACCTGAACAACGAGAACACAGGGACACAGGAAGGGGAACAACACACACCAGGGCCAGTCAGGGTTTGGGGGCAGAGGGGAGGGAGAGCATGAGGACAAATAGCTAATGCACGAGGGGCTTAAAACCTAGATGATGGGTTGCTAGGTACAGCAAAACAACATGGCACATGTACACTTATGTAACACACCTTCACATTCTGCACTTGTATCTCTGAACTTAAAAAAGAAAAAAGAAAGAAAACTGAGGTAGGGAAATTACATAACGCAGAGGACCACTTGGAAGTGGCAGAACCAGGACTTAAGGCCGATGCGTATACTGACTCAAAGAATACACTTATAACCACTAGCCTAGATATAAAATGAGCTTTATTTAGATGTTTTTGACCCTTGCTAATTTCTGTTTCATCATCTAAAATTTAGGGACCTAATAAGGCCCCCTCATTGAAAATAATCATGCTGACAAAGGAAGAATGACTCCTATAAGTTCTTAGTTGGAACAGACCCCTAGTTTCATATGCACATGGGAGACAACCAAGGAATGAGTAATTCTCAGAGAAGTGGCTTTGAATTTCAGCTTATGTAACATCTTCAACAAGAAACAGCAAATTTTTCGAGAAATGACAAGATGAAGGAAAGGGACTTTGAGTCTCTTCAGGCACAGTGAGCAATTTGTAGGAAGGCAAGTAAATGACAGATAAAGGGTAGTTAGTAAAGCTTGTTAATGTAGATTCTCCTGGTACCATCACCAGGCTGATGAGGGTCCAAAGTTGCGTTCAGTGGTTAACCTTTGTTCTCCCTGGTAGAAAAGCAGGGATGGGGGGAGGATACCTTTTTCATTGTAAATCTATGTGCTGCTTTTAGGAAAATGGAAGGCAGAGAGTTTTCCCACATCTGCTTCCTCTTGATTATCTTTAGTTCAGTAATTCTTTATATTTGGGGGAGGCATATTCTGGTCTCCCACAATCCTATACATCATAGCTTAAGTATCTGTTCTTAAAATTTGGAATATTGTATAAATTTTCAGCAATGGGAAATGGTTAAGTAATTTATAATGTATGTACTCAGTGAAATTTTAAGGAGTTATTAAAATGCTTCTGACAGAGGTATTAACAGGAAAATGCATGCAATTACAGCAAATGAAACAGTAAAGTGCACATTTTTTTGATGTAGTGTGACCTCAACATTGTAAAAAAAAATAAAAATAAAAATAAAAAAAAAACCTAGAAGGAAATGACCAACATACTCACAATGATTAACCCTGAGTAGTAATATCTATTTTGTTGTAATATCTTTTCTTTAAAAACCTCTTGTGTTTTTCCTTAGTGAACTCAAATTGTTTCTACAATTTAAAAAAGAAGTTTGTTTTGTTTTGTTTTATTTTTGGTTCTATAAAGCGGTTTACTTTTCTGATACAAGTTACTTGGTTTCTGATCTGACATTATTGTTTATAAAGTATCATGCTCGCTCTTCTTAAATGAAGATATATTTTAATGATAATATGTTCGTTTAGCAATAAATGAATCTGTATAGAAATGGGCAACTCAGATTCACTGTAAAACATTCAATTATTAAGATGCACAAAGACTGCCAATTCAACTTTGCCCAGACTGGAATCTAATGTCTAGAATCTCCACTGAATTGACTGCCGCCTTCATCAATTCACCAAATTGACTGCTGCAGAATTTTATCTGCAGCCCTATGCGAACTATGATCCTGTATTTTTCATCTCACAGAGAATGGTGAAGACTGGTCTGGCTGGTTTGAAGAACTTAAGGCAAAGTGATGTGATTTATAGTCCATTTTGGCAGGTCCTCCACATGTGTACTATCTCCAGGCTCAGGGTTTAAGTGCCCAGCTGAGGAAGAGTAATTCCTGCATTAGTAGGCTTGATTAACCTGAGGAAGCTTGGAGTACTTCGTTTTCAGGAAGGCTTGGGCTGTCCCACCCAGAGATTGTATGGCTTGAAATATGCTTTTGAAAAACTCTACCTTTGTTTTTCATTCAGTAACTGTCACAAGTACCACAGGAAACTTCTGCCTAATAAGGTCCACTTCCCTTCCTTAGCTTTAGATTTGAATGAAAGATATCCACCCCACCATTCAATGCTGTATTTAGAGTCATTCACAGAATAACTTATAATATTATCCTTAGTGGCAACGAATGTCCAAACATCAGTATTTAAACCTTCTAACTTTGCGTGTTAAGCAGTCCATAAATAAGAAATATATACTTTAGGCCGGGCGCGGTGGCTTAAACCTGTAATCCCAGCACTTTGGGAGGATGAGACGGGCGGATCACGAGGTCAAGAGATCGAGACCATCCTGGCTAACACAGTGAAACCCCATCTCTACTAAAAAATACAAAAAAACTAGCCAGGCGAGGTGGCGAGCGCCTGTAGTCCCAGCTACTTGGGAGGCTGAGGCAGGAGAATGGCGTAAACCCGGGAGGCGGAGCTTGCAGTGAGCTGAGATCCGGCCACTGTACTCCAGCCTGGGTGACAGAGCGAAACTCCGTCTCAAAAAAAAAAAAAAAGAAAGAAAGAAATATATACTTTGCAGACTTACACACGTCTTTCCTGGGTGGAACTTTTTCTTACCTAGCATTGTCTAAAGTAATTTGTTAAGATATCTTCACAGTAGCATATCTTGGAAGTTACCTAGTGGAAGTAACAATGCTTAATGCTTATAATCATGCCTGCATTATAGAAGGAAACAATAATAATAATAATAACAAACAGGGCAACAATATTCTACCAACCTTAATTTATTCCTCGGCAAGACAACTGTGTACCACTGTTTTGCAAACACTGGCTAAGTGCTATTAAATCCCTGTTCAGTTGTAAGTTAAAGTGCAGGGACCAAATGGATTCCCAGGAACTGAACCTATTTCAAGGAGGAAGGCCCTGTGATTCAGGTCTAAGACAAGAGTGTTGCCAGCATGGCATTACTGAAAGCAGGGGGAAAATGACTCCTTGCCCCAGAACTGCTTAGATGTGTCCAGGGATTTGTGCAAAGTCCTTTCTGAGTTATTCAAACCAGGCCATCAGAAATGCTATGCTGAGTCATACCAGTGAAACCTTCAGCCAAGCAAGGATCCAAAACATTGCAAGTGGTGTGAGAAATGCTGGAATAAGAGGCATATAGGAGATGCTATGGGAATAGTGGGTTGGTCATTATCTCAGTCTGTGAGGTGTGGAAGGATTCCCAGAGGCAGCAGTGTTTGAGTGTGTTTTAGAAGAATGAATAAAGTGAGTGTACAACAAAGAAGAAAGAGCTGTCTGTACAAAGTCACCAAGTTTTCTAGGAAGAAGATGGTGAGAAGAGAGGCTGATAGGGAAGCAGAATTGTGAAGGTGTTATGTGCTTTACTAAAAACATGGGCTTTGCACTCTAGTTGATTGGGAGTCAGCAATGGATTTGAACAGAGAAGAGACAAGATCAGGTGAGTATTTTAGAAAGAGTCCTCTGACTGCTGGTGTGGCTAATGCACTAAGGGAACGTGACATAAGAGGGAAGGAACAAGTTTGGAGAGAGCAGCATTCATGACAGTGGCAGTGGCAACAGAGGGACATACAGAGTAGAGAGACATTTTGGAGGTAAAATTAATGGGATTTGGTGCCTAATTAGATGTGGAGTTTTGAGGCTGAAGATTCTAGTTCATATCACTAGAATTGTGATACCACTAACCAAAGACTTTATGCCCTATAAAATCCATGAATTTGACTGAACTTTCCAATCTATAGTATGACTTCAGCTGTGTAATAGTTCTGTGGTCTCTGAAATTTGAACTAAACTTTTAACTTTACAGAGAACTTCCTTTTGTTTGATCTCACTAAACATACAGTTTGGCAGATGAAAAAGCCAAGTGGAAATGATTTGACTAAAATCACCAAAGTGGCTTTGTCTGAGGTTGGACTAGAACCAAGTCTCCATGTTCCCTAGTCTTAAACTTTAAATCAAATAACAAATCTGATAGCTTTGCACTCCATCCACTCCACCCATTTTATATTTTACATGGAATATATTAGAATTGGAAAGACTTTTTGAATAGAATGGGAAGCAGGGAGCTTTGGAAAAGTCACAAAGAAATCCTGGGAACTTTTGGGAAGGAAGAGGTGGCCAGCAGAAGGCAAAGGGGAGCCAAGTGATAGTGACTCTTCTAGGCTTTCCAGATGTCAATATTTGTATTACTTACAGTCCAAGGGCATCCTGTTGCACCTGATTCCACTGAGTTTTCCCTGTAAACCTCTCCCCTGTGCACCACATTAGCCTTGGGTGATGGGGAGTGGAAGCTGGAGAGGGACCAGCTGATAATGACTGTGAACAACAATCACTGTGGCCTCCACATAGGACAGATCCTGGAACCCTGGGTCCCTCAAGTCTCCTGTCTGTTTAGGAGGTCCCTTATGACTTACTTATAGGCATCACCCTCAAAATCTGTCCCTAGGCAATCTCAACCAGGGAATGAGTGGATTGTTGATCGTGTTGAATAAAATTATCTATGTAGACTATGTAGAGGCTATGAAAATAAGCTTGTTCAGTTTGAAAAATGATAGGAGCTGCTCTTATACTGTTAAAACAACGCAGAATCTCAACCTCAGTGAGCAGAGGAACTGGAGAGTCCTGATCCCTGAAAACCAGAAGTTCTCTACTAGAAGTAGTAGAATCATTTTTGCAATGGTGGGAGAATCATTTTCCATTATTTTTTATCCATGATGGCGGCTGGAAAGAGGTAAGACACCTGTCTTAGATGCAATAGACATTTATGGGCAGGAAGAGAGTGTCCAGCTGAATGGGTCATTACTGTCTTTCTAGGAGCCAAAAGGGGCATGCTATCAGGATGCCTGCAGAGAAACGGAGACTCTTCATGATACTCCTCAATGCACTGTTTTTGTTTGTTTGTTTGTTTTCAGGCAGATCTGATGTCTCACAGGGTCTGCAATAACTGACTTGCTGTCAAGATTAGCTTCCACTTGTGGCTGACCTGTTTGACAATGGTCAAATACCTATGTTTAACAGAGAGATGGTCTACAGGTCTACAGTTGTGCAGCCCTTATCTTTTTGGGAAATTTGATTGAATACCTACCTTCCTGCCCGGCTCAGTGACTCATCTGATTTCCCATACCCCCTTGTCACTTAGACCTATGATTGGCAGACTCAATAACCAATCATAAAATAAATGAGCAAAATACTGCTTTGAAAGAAAGTTCTTTTTACAAAACTTTTCTCCTAATATTTTTGTGGGGGAGGGAAGGAAATTCATATAGAAAAATACAATCCCAAGCCTGTAAGTGTGATTTAAATAGACCTTGTTTAGTTTTATGATTTAACCTAAAACCCCGGAGACTTCCACAGCTTTCAATCCCATCGAGGGAAGCCCTTTGTCAAGATTAGTTAGAAATGTTAGTGTTAACCCCATTTTATCCCTAAAAACACTTTTAAAATGTTTTCAGTCTCCAGGCAATGAGCAGATCCAACCCTTCAGTGTTGTTTTCCTAGTGATCATTTGTTTCTGTTGAATATATTCACAACTGACTTTAAAAAAAAAAAAAAAATTACACTTAGATGACTCTGCATCTCAGGTGAGCTTGATTGACTCCTATTTGAGTTTTTTTTTTTTTTTCCTCCCACAGGTTTTTTTAGCCTGTGCATTGCTCTTTAAGTGTTATAAAATGAAATAACAGGGGAAAAAAAAAAGAGTGGGTGGTTACCATGGTGACCACCACAGCTGATTTGGGTAGCAGTAGATAGCACTGGGAAATAGTGCCTTGTTAAACTGAACTGCAATGATAATCAATATTGAGAGGGAAAGTGAAAATGTCTGAGCTCCACGTAATCAAATGGCCAACCATTAAAACATAAATATCAATATCTGTGCCTTGGCTTCAAATGCATATATAGTACAAATCGAAACAAAAGTCCTTAAGCGTACCTGGAAAACGGTTTTAGGAAGGAATCTACATTATCCTGATTTCCAAGTTTTAGCTATTCATCCTAAAATATTAAGAAAAGCTTTAACTAACAAAGTCTTGGTATTGGCATTAGAAGTTTTCCTGGTTCAAATTAAATGAAGACAAAGATTAACTTCTCAGATTGAGAGGACCTTATTTCTTGACTTGGTTTTGCCACGCAAAAAGGTGAAATTAGTGAAAGTCCGCCTCCATAAACCTTCCCTCTTTGAATCTTCTTCCCACCTAAGGGACGATTTAAGCAGGCATTTCCTGCCTGAGGGGAGCCAGCAGATTCCAGCCTGCAGCTGAAGAATTAACACTACGCTGTGAAAAACTTTGTTTACTCTCTTCTACATTTTAAAAGGAGATACCAGACTAACACTTCAGAGTTGGAATTTCAAACACCAGCAGCTAGCTGGGAGGTAGGATCGAATTTGGAGATAAGAATTCTTCCTGGCGTCCTTCAGCAGCCTCGCCAGGCAGGTTTTCACCTCCTCTACTTTTCCAGGACTAAGCCTTTTTAACTGAGAAGAGAAAGAAAAAGAGGTGAGCGAGATAGCCAACATCTGGAAAGTGATTGGTTACAGCGTTTAAAAGGGAGAAAATAATCCCATCTTTTAAATTGGGCTTTTTGTGTTGCAAAGCATCTCAAACTAGCTCTGCCACTAGCCTGGGAAGGTGGCCCTACCTGCTTCCCTCCTAACAGGCTTTGGCCACCACTCGAGAGCGTCAGGAGGTGTGTGCTGGCCGGGCGGAGTTTATACACCAAGCAGCTCAACCAGGAGGAGGGAACAGAGCTGAATTTGGGAAGCAGCTGCCTGCTATGCTGAAAACCCCTGGAAACTTGCTAAAGAGCTGTGGTGAGAATCATGCTGCTTTTCTCAGACCCGTTTCTCTTGGCAGACCATGTTGGGGAGGTGTGGCCAGTAAAATGAAAAGAGGGCAGCAGATTCTCCTCCCTTTCGTTCCTAGAACAGCCTTTCCCTGCCATTTGTTAGTAGCCTCTGCTTGCAGGCATTTTCTACAGTGGCTCTGTTTTCATGTCTGTTGCTATCTATGTTCTGGGAGAACAACAATCAGTGAATTTTTCTCTTCCTTCACCTAAATGCAACCTCAAAATCACACTCTGAGTTTGATTTACCACCGGCCTCTTCACTAAGACTATCTCATGTGAACTGCTAGACTCTTGATATTCTCTCTCTCTCTCTCTCTCTCTCTCACACACACACACACACACACACACACACGCAGAGAGAGAGACTGATTAAGGAATGTGAAATATTTGCCTTAGATTTAAATTGGTTCCGGCAATACCTGGATCCACATTGATTTCAGATTAGATATTTAATGTATGGAAGTCCTGTTCAAATAGAAACCAGAGAGCCTGCTTCGGGAGAGCCTAGTTCTAATCCAGGGAGGCAGGCTTACGTGTGTGAAAGAACCAGACAGACTTGAATGTTGAATTCTGCTTTCACCAATCATAAACTGTACAACCTTGGGAAACCATTTTATTTTACACATTCAGTTTTCTTATCTGTGAAATGGGTATTACATTCTGGTGGTTGTTTAAACATTAGTAGTAGTATATGGAAAGCTAGACTCTAACATCCTCCAGGGGGCATGGTTACCTTATTTTGGGCCACATAGTTAAGTAACTGGAAAGGGTAATTTTTAACAATCATAGTTTCATAGTTAAGAATGTCAGCTCAGATTATTCTGCCTGAATTCAAATCCCAGCTCTCTCGTGGTTAGCTGAATAACATAAGCCTGTGAAATGATAATGGTAGTAGTAACTATTTTATAATTTCTGAGGATCATGCTTCTTATTTTTATTTATGTATTTATTTTTTTGAGATGGGATCTCACTCTTTCACCCAGGCTGGAGTGTAGTGGCGCGATCTTGGCTCACTGCAACCTCCGCCTCCCAGGTTCAAGTGATTCTCTCACCTCAGCCTCCTGAGTAACTGGGACTACAGGCACGTGCCACCATGCCTGGCTAATTTTTGTATTTTTTGGTGGAGACGGGGTTTCACCATGCTGGCCAGGCTGGTCTCAAACTCCTGACCTCAGGTGATCTGCCTGCCTTGGCCTCCCAAAGTGCCGAGATTACAGGTGTGAGCCACCATGTCTGGCCCCCCAAGATAATGCTTCTTCTGTAAAACCCTCAGCATTGCACCCGGCACAAACTAGTACTCAGTGTCGGCTATTGTTATTATGATGCAGGAATCTGACTGTGGAGCTAGGCAGTTGGACTCCCTAGACTAAATTCACCTCATTTGTTGTTTTGTTGTTTTTAATTTAATTTTTTATTTATTTATTTATTTATTTATTTATTTATTTGAGAGAGAGTTTTGCTCTGTTGCCCAGGCTGGAGTGCAGTGGTGCAATGTCAGCTCACTGCAACCTCCACTTCCTGGGTTCAAGCAATTCTTCTGCCTCAGCCTCCTGAGTACCTGGGATTACAGGTGCCCGCCCCCATGCCCACCTAATATTTGTATTTTTGTAGAGATGGGGTTTCACCATGTTGGCCAGGCTGATCTCGAACTTCTAACCTCAAATGATCTGCCATCTTCGGCCTCCCAAAGTGCTGGGATTGCAGGTGTGAGTCACCACCCCTGGCCATTTTGTTGTTTTTTAAATGAGAAATTGGACAAGATGAATCCTAAGGAACCTGCTGCCTCTTAATAGCTTTGTTCCTAATTGCATCTGCATGCATATAACACAGCCACACATCTTCCTTGGTAGGGGCCTTAAATAAAAATTTTTTAAATGTTTTATGATGGAAAAATAGTGCAATATAATATATATTCTGGACTTAAAAATCATTACCTGCTCATAAAGCCAGATGTGTCATTTCATATGCTGCTATAACTGTATTTCCTTAAGAACATATATTGTCGCAGCCCCTGATGCTTCTTTGCATTTCTGTGACTTTAGGGACTAAGAGACTAGAATTCAAACATTTTGTACTGATTTTAAGAAAGTTTATTCACCTAAGTTGGCTGAGGGTGGCACTTGTTAGCATTTCAAGTTTCTGTGTTACTTTTGAGAAGGAACTTGAACCTGTGTCTCTGCATTCTGTTGGCAATTAATATGTATCTGGCATTACAGCTGAGCAGTTGGCAGCCAGTTTAAAAACCAGCCCAGAGTCACTCCCCACCCTGCCTCTGGAGGTGAGGAGGTAAACTTGCTGGACTGGAGAGATTTGCATTTTCCTCAGACTTGGAACTCACCCCCATCAGTACTTCCTTTGCTACTTTCTCCGTATCCCCTACCAAATTTACTTCCCCCAACTCCTCTACAGCCTTTGTGAGTGCCTTGAGATAGGCTGGCACCCTCGTTAAACATAGAACAATCACAGATTTTTAGAATTAATTGTTACTGTAAGACCACCATGAGGATAGAGACCATGTCTTATGCTTGGCACTTAAAACAGGAAAATTCTTACTTTGCATGGTAGTGGGAGACCATAAGGATGAAACCATAATGATCTATGAGAAAAACTATGATTGACCCATAAACTTTCCAGTTTTTTGTCAAAATGTTAAAAATTATCTTTTTGTTAGATATATAGGGAAATAAAAAATAGTAAAATAACATTTTCTTAGTATGCTGTTCTTTAAAATATTAGAAACAGTGAAAATTTAATTATTTTATTTCTTTGTAAAAAAAAGAGTAGTTTGAATAGTACTTGCCTTTTTCTTCTTGTCAGTCGTATAACTTGTGATACAGAGCAAGTATTTTTTGTATGCCTTGGCAAATTGGCACACTTTTTTCTAATCATTTTGCAACCTTTTATCCTTTGCATTTTGTGTTTTGAAATACCTACAAGAGTTCTTTAATGTGAAGTTTTTTGCCAGTATCATATTCTCTGGGACATTTTCATCCTTTATATCTTCTTCTTTATTTATGTTCATAAGTTTACCTTCACTAAGTTCCTCTGGCTTCATTTGTGGAATTTCTCAATGAGTGTTGAGGTCGACATTCCCGTGGTCAGCTATATCTTCTATAATTCGTTGTCACGTCTAAATTTCACTTACAGCATTATAACTTTTTGTTTTATTGCTGTGCTTTCCTCGTTGCTGACAAAGCCCTTTTTGAATTATCCATTTTTATAAAACGTCACATGGATTTATCACTGGAGAAAAGGAGGCAAAACAAGTATGCTTTCCTGTGTGTGTTGTGAAGTGAATAGCAGGTGCTCAGTGACCAGTCACTGACAGACCTTGAGAGAATTGACATGAGTCACTGATGATGATGTGCATGTGTTATTGTGTAGAAATTTGTGAATTGAAGAGCTAGTAACAAGTTTGTGCCTTATGCAATCACTCATAGTTAATATATTATGGTAGCTAAAGTTTGAATTGTGTTGTTGGGGGATTGGAACTACTCCATTAAATCATGATAATGAAAATTCATGCATGTTGGAACCATGCAAATAAAAAATGTCTGTAGTTACTCAATAGTAAGGGTCTGTTAAATGAATTAATTAACTTGTACATTCACACTGATCTGGTTTGCAGTCTTATAGTGTCCTTATACGTTTCCTTATAACTTAGCCAACTGCTATCCCCCTTCTCTTCTGGCCTGTATAAGATGTCCAAAATAGCTGGTTAAAGCGTGTCTATTAAAATCTCACTTTGAACAAGTCATTAAATTCTGAGCCTCATATTTCATGTGCTAAAGGCCCAGATTCTTTATCATCGAAATTTTCCCTTCCTCAGTACCCAGCTCCCCACCTCTGAAAACAATTAATCAGATTAGTTGATTCACCCACAGATACTCAAAGAGCTCTCAGGCTCCCAGGGTAGGTTGGTTTTTTCCCCACGGTGAGAGGAATCAGCATGTGGCAGAGAAGTTCTCTCAAATGCCGCCTTCACAAGGGCTTTTCAGACCTGGCGAGTAGCAGGAGAGAGGGTTCTTGAGTTAGAGAACAGTCTTCCCTGGCCCTACTCTCACTGTTCTAAAATCTGGTAATTAGAAGAAGAATAATAATAAAGTTAGGGAGGGCTGAAGGAGTCAAAGATAATCCTAAACTTTACTTACTCTTTCATTTCAATGTGTTTATTTTCAAGACGGACTGTGATTTCTGGAGACATGTAAGTATTTACAGTGTGGTGGTTACCAGCATTAGCTTTGTCAGATATGGGTTCAGGGAGGGATCCATCACTTCTTAGCTCTGTGAGCTTTCCCAAGTGACTTTACATAGTCTTTACTGAGCCTATGAAGCTTTTAGAACCTCATTTCTCCATCTGTAGGTTGTAATTATTATTTCCCTGGGCTTTTGAGAATCTTGAAAAAGGTAAAGAGCACAATACACTCGGAGTACCTTTTGTAGTGGAAAACTTTGAGAAACAGAAATGATTTTAGCTTCTCAGGCATAACTTACATAACTTAGGTGAACTTTATTTATTTATTTATGTATTTATTTATTTATTTGAGACAGAGTCTCACTCTATCACCCAGGCTGGAGTGCAGTGGCGTGATTTTGGCTCACTGCAACTCCACCTCCTGGGTTCAAGCGATTCTTGTGTCTCAGCCTCCCAAGTAGCGGGAACTACAGGCACGAGCCACTATGCTCAGCTAATTTTTTGTATTTTTAGTAGAGACAGGGTTTTGTCATTTTGACCAGGTTGGTCTTGAACTCCTGACCTCAGGTGATCCGCCCTCCTCAGCCTCCCAAAGTGCTGGGATTACAGGCGTGAGCCACTGCACCTGGCTGAAACTCATTCTTTTTGCTAAGATTTTCTGGTTCACAGTATACAAGAGTTCTAGATGTGGAGATAGTGTGTAATATACAGATTCACCTTGATGGAAGTTATCCAGTCTGTTTATCGGGAACCAAGGCTAAGACTGGTGTTTTCCCCCAGTCTCCTTATTGACTGTCATTGATGATTAATAACCTGTATTATATTCTTTATAGAGTCAATCCCCCAAATTCTTTTGAAACACCTCCTGCTATATAGTTTTGATACTTTCCCCTGCCAAACTTCTTGTTGTAATTTGCTCCCACTGTTGGAGGTAGGGCCTAATGTGGGTGTTTGGGTCCCAGAGGCAGATCCCTCATGAATAGATTAATGCCCTCCCTGGCTGTCACTGAGTACATTCCTACAGAGCTGGTTGCCAAAAAGGGCCTGGAACCTACTTCCACCTTACCTTCTTTCTCGCTGTTGGACTTCTGCACATTCCTGCTAACCTTCCCCTTCTGCCAGGAGTGGAAGCACCCTGAGGCCTTCACCAGAAGCAGATGCTGGTGCCATGTTTCTTGTACAGCCTGCAGAATTGTGAGCCAAAATAATCTCTTTATAAAGTACCCAGCCTCAGAATTGTTTTTATTTTTATAACAGCACAGATGGACTAAGACATCTCCTTTGAGTGTGCTCAAAGATATGTTCAAAGCTCTCAAGATCAAAACACTCAAGTCACATAGTGGCAGGGCCCCTCTTCCATTCCTGCTAATAGTGATGTCTCCCCTGGAATAAGCAGCTTGCTTCATGGGCTTCTCAGTCCTCTAACACTGTATCCATTACAATGTGTCCCCACTGCCATATGCGTACACCTATAGACTTTTCCAGAAAGACACCAAATAAGAGTCACTGTTATGCCTGACTGCTCTGTGGGCCATGGCTCTCAGTTCTGGATGTGCAGGGTGTTTTCAAACTGTAGCTCCTCTCAGGGATTCTCACTCAGTAGGTCTGAAGTAGAGTTGAGGAACCTGCATTAAAAAAATGTTTCCCAGGTGAGGAATGGACAGGGTTGAGAACTGCTGCTCTAGTGCCTACAGGTGCCAGAATCTGAAATCAAAACTAGTCCCATCTGCAGTTGTCTGGACAAAAATGTAACCTTCACTTGCCTGGTGACTGGACTGGGCTAGAAGATGCAAGCTGGCCTTACAGTATATTAGAACCCAGTTGCTCCTCATTCTTTTTACCACAGGGCAACATTTTCTTCAATATTGTCTTCTTAGAGAGTAATCCCACTCATCTTGACTTAACTTTTTATAATAGCTGCCTAATTGGGCTCCCCAACTTCACCTCCCTCTCAGCCTCTCAGTCCATTTTCCACCCTGCCAATATACTTACCTCGCTAAAATAAGAAACCCATTGTCACTTCCTCAATCTTCCAGCCACCAAGAAGTGCCGCTGATTGTTTCTAGAACATGGGATATTTCTTTTTTTTCTTTCCTTTTTTTTTTCTTTTTTTGAGATGGAGTTTCGCTCTTATTGCCCAGGCTAGAGTGCAGTGGCATGATCTCAGCTCACTGCAACCTCCACTTCCCAGGTTCAGGCAATTCTCCTGCCTCAGCCTCCCAAGTAGCTGGAATTACAGGTGCCCACTGCCATGCCTGGCTATTTTTCTTTTATTCTTTTTTTTTTTTTTAGTAGAGATGGTGTTTCGCTATGTTGGCCGGGCTTGTCTCGAACTCCTGACCTCTGGTGATCCGCCCTTCTTAGCCTCCCAAAGTGCTGGGATTACAGGTGTGAGCCACCATGCCTGGCTAACATGGGATATTTTTAAACACCTGCATACACACTGCTTCCCTGCTGGAACACCCTTCTTTTCAATTCATAGTAATAATATTACTCTCATACATAACAAAACAATTATTTATTTTAAAACGTAATCTTTGCTGAATCCTATGCCAAGCGCTTTACATATATCTAACAAACTTTTTTTTTTTTTTTTTTTTTTTTTTTTAAGACAGAGTCTCGCTTTGTCGCCCAGGCTGGTGTACAGTGGCACAGTCTCAGCTCACTGCAAGCTCCGCCTCCCAGGTTCAAGCGATTCTCCTGCCTCAGCCTCCTGAGTAGCTGGACCATCATGCCTGGCTAATTTTTGGTATTTTTAGTAGAGACAGGGTTTCACCATGTTGCCCAGGCTGGTCTTGAACTCCTGACCTCAGGTGATCCGCCTGTCTTGGCCTCCCAAAGTGCTGGGATTACAGGCGTGAGCCACTGCACCCAGCCTTAATAAACTCTTAATGACCTTAGAAGCCTAGTTCTAAGACCTGCTCTGAGAAGCCGTCTCTACTCCCAATTGCCCACGGCAGAGAGAGTTCCCCTTCCTTGGTGCCCCTATAGAATTTAAACTATTGCATTTTAATTTACTGTTTATGATCAATCTGTTCTCCCAAAAGCATGTGCTGTACTCATCTTTGTCCCCCTGAGCATAATGGACGCCCCAGAGGGAGTGTGGAGCAGGTTTGAGGGTAACGCCATCTTTACTCCCAAAGATAGACCTGAACAGGGATTGTTCCTTTACTATTGGGTGAGTAGCCCTGAGTATCATTGTTTGTAAGTCATTTGGACACAGAAAAGATAAATCCCAAAGGCTCTGCCTTTAAACACAGTAATGTAACCTAGCACCTGGCTCCTGAGGCATTTCAAACCACAGTCTGCAAGGCCACCTTTCTTTCTGTGTCAGCAGACCTTGCCTCCTAGCACACCGCCACATCATTGGGTTCACTCTGTTTCTTACCAGAGAGGGGCTGGCTAGCATTGCGTCATCTATTTGTAGGATATTTCACCAACAAAAGGCAGCCAAACAGGCCATTAGTTTTTCTGTGCTTTTTTCCTCCTGTGTGTTTACAGACAGACACTATAATCAACTGTCATGACAGCTATAATCAATTAGTCTATGGGCTATTTTTCTCCATGTAGACTAATTGAACTGTTTGTTTTTATTTTTGTTATCGCCTCTCTACTCATTTCCAACTGTTACTACTGGACCACATGACTAAGCCCCTACAAAACCTTCAGCTACTCTTCTTTTCTCTATTTGCCACTTTTAGGATGTGACAGTAATTCATTAATCTCCAGACAGATTTGTATCTGCATTAATATCTAGGAGTCCTTATTTATTTGAAAAATATTGTTAAATGGGTTCCCTACTGTTAAAGTGAAAAGCAAACATTTAAGTCATCTAGATTAGATGAATTAAGATTTAAATTTAAAATTGCAGAGGGTTGCTTTTTAATTTGTATTGGTGGTCATTTTTTAGGAAGCTAAGTATGTGCAAATCATGTTCTCTGTAGCTTCAAAGGAAAAATTCAGGACTTTTTCCTAGTTAGTGAGAGGTACACTGTACTTTCTTGAAAAGACAGGAGCTCTAATTTATTGAAGAAGTTTAAGTAGAGTATAACATTAGTACAATCAGGAGTGGGGAGGTGGAAGGTACCACAAAAGATTTAAGTACCTTTTAAAGCTGCGATTTCAGTAAATCACAAGAGAGGAATGCTTTCATGACAGTAAGCCTAAGAGCATGATAGGTAGAGCATTTGTAAGAGCTGGGCAAAGTAACATTTTTTTGCATGCCAACACAATTCCCAGTCCTAAGCTAAAAACAGAAAGAAAACTAAAATCTAGTCACTGCCTACAAGGAGCTTAAAGTCTAGTAAAAGAAAGACTTATAAAAAACCAAATACATTAAAGCGTTGAAGATTATGTGAGAAAAGTCTGTATGATGGGCCAAAAGGAAAGAAGTAGAATTGAGAAAAAAAAGTCTATTTTCCAAAACATTCTATTATGTGATCAAAAGGAAATCATCCCTTGACCTCTTGATCTTTGGGTTTCTTTCTGCAAAATGGGTATAATCTGTGACAGTGACCTAATACTTTTTTGGGATACATTTTGAAGAGCATTTGGAGAGGACTTAAAACAGTTTGTATATCCCCAAGCATAGATAAATCCCCATGTTAAAACACAGTGCATCTAAAGCAACACCACTGAGCTATAAATTTTTATCACTAGTTCTATAAAACTTACTAAGGGACCCTGAAGTTCTTGTAGAAATGAAAAACGAGCAACTGATGTTAATTCCACTGGTTAGGTAGGAAAAGCCAGGGCCTGAGGGTAAGACAACTGGCCAAGAACCCCAGGACTGGCTGCCAGGGCTGCTGACTCCCTCCCATTCTCTAGCCTCTGTGCTTGAAGCTTTAACTTAATGGTTTCAAGTATGAAATAGATTTATTGATGTGTGGTTTTCTTCTGCAGAAAATAAAAATAAACCAAAAAGAAAGAAAAAACAAAACAAACAAACAAAAAACACTGTGCTTCCCTGACCTTTGGAGATAGGACTCTCATGGAGTTTTAAATGTACTAAGCAGATCTTTATTGTGCACGTGCTATGTTATGTGCCAGGCATGGTGCTAGACATTGGAGGACAAATCAAACATGATCTCCATCCTCACAAAGCTTAGAATCTAGTTTGGGCACAATCGAAATGCAATATAATCAATGTAATCAATACTATGGGGGTCTTATAGGCTCCTAGGTGAGGAATCCTTAACTCAGCCTAATGACATGAACAGAAAAGGCCTCCTGGAAGAAGAAATGTCAAAGCTGAGGTGTGAAATATTGAGAAGTCAGCCCTGAAGAGTGGAAAGGAGAAGGAGCAGTAAGTAGAAAGGTAGGACAGTGAGAGGGAGCTCTCAGCTTGTCCTAGGAAGTGAAAGTAGTTCAATAGGGAGGAGCTTAGATGAGTATCTGGTCGGGCCTGGATTGTTTGGGAGGGCCCCTGATCGGAGAGGGATCACGGAACAATCCTTATACCCAGTTGGTGTTTGATGTTTAGTCTGAAGGTAGTAAAACCAGTTAAGTGGTTTTAAGCAGAAAAGGAATAAGATCAATTTTTCCATTAGAAAAAAATCACATCTCTCTGCCATGAACAAAGGACAGTCATTAAGAAGCCAAGGGTGGGGATCATTTGCCGCAAACCTGGAGATGTCAGGTATAGGCCTCAGCTGGCTGCTCTCTTGCCTCTTCAGTGTGGAAAACGCTAAGATTATACTCATAGTCATTCCCAGGTTTTGAATGCAAGGAATCCCTTTTTAACTGAGAATAGTGGTACTTTTAAATTCTGTTGATAAAGATAATGGTGAACGATAGAATGATACATCAAATTAAACAAATTAATTATTCACAGTGCATTCTATGTATATTTAATATCTAGTAGGACATATATGGAGAAGATATTCTTGATTCAGCATATGGAATGTTTGGTGCCTGGTGGATTTGAGGATTCTTTCCCAGAACACCAATGATTCCTGTGAGTTTTTGATCCTCAGACTTGGGACCAGAGGGAAGGAGTTAAAATTATAGTTATCAGTTTCATGTCCTTGCAAAGGATCCTTTTTTTATGGCTGCATAGTATTCCATGGTATATATGTGCCACATTTTATTTATCCAGTCTATCACTGATGGGCATTTGGGTTGGTCCCAAGACTTTGCTATTGTGAATAGTGCTGCAATAAACATACGTGTGTATGTGTCTTTATAGTAGAATGATTTATAATCCTTTGGATGTATACCCAGTAATGGGATTGCCGGGTCAAATGACATTTCTTATTCTAGATCCTTGAAAAATCGGCACACTGTCTTCCACAATGCTTGAACTAATTTACACTCCCAACATGGTACATGTATACCTATGTAACAAACCTGCACATTGTTCACATGTACCCCAGAATTTAAGTATAATAATAATAAAACAAGCTATAGTTATCAGTAGTGAGTTAACTGATCCTCTCAAAGGGCTCCTGTAATGATAACTATTACTATGGAGCTTACTGTATCCAGCAGCTTTAGAAATGCTACTCATTTTTCAAATGAGGAAGCACACGTTAATGTTAGAGAGGTTAAGTAGCCTGGTATGGCTTCTCTGACTGGCATTCCCTTCAGTACATCCTGAGATTCAAATGAATTGAATGTTTGAATTCCAGCTCTACTATTGATCTATGTGATCTTAGACGGATTACTTAATCTCTAATAGTATCACTTTTCTTATCTATGAAATGGGTACACTATCTACCACATGGAGTCAGATCATTATTAAAGTAGATAATGCACATTAAAAAGCTTGATAACCCTCAATTAAGTGTCTCCCCACCATGCCTTCTTTTCCTCTTTTTCTTTATTTTTTCTCCTATATTTTACTCTCTTCTCTTCTTCCTCAATTGTTTCCCCTTTAGAACTACTCCTTTTCTCTCTTTCTTACTCTTCATATAATATTAAACTGACATTTTAAAGTTTATTTTAGTTACATTTGTAGTTTCTATTCTTAACTTAAACAACAACCAACTGTTTCTGTTTTGCTAAGAACAAAACAGTTGCTTTGGAATCAAGTTGTTTTATGTGTGTGACTCTTGGTGGAAAAACATGTCCCACTTGCACAACATTGACCCAATAGTGTATTTTCAGACCCACTCTGGCAACTTTACTTACTTCACACTTTTGATACTCTGGAGATGAATCATCCACCTAATTCTCTGCTGAAAAAACATCTGTGTTCCTAGCCAATGCTCTCTTCATCCTTGCACATTCTCAAGTACTCTGGCAAATACTGTATGCCTCAGTCAGAAAACGGTGAAGTCAGGTTTCCTGAAATACAGCCAGCAGTTGACGAAGCAGGTGCAGAATTGCAGATGGTGCAATTGCCACAGTGCAGTAGTGTGAAGAGAGTTTTCTAAAGTACTTTTTGGAATTTATTCGTCTCTCATTTTAAAAGCATATTTTCCATTGCATATTAAAATCTACAATAAAAGCTTAATGAACCAAACTGGAATAATTTATCTTCTGAAAATATATTCCTTATGTCACTCTTTCCCTGAGTTTCCAAGTAGCCCAGCTCTGCCCTATAGTTTTCAAGGCCTTCCATGATCTAGATCTGGTTTTCATCATCATTTCATTCTTCCCTCCTGCTGCTCACTTAGGAACATGAACCCTACATTTAAATATTTTCTTTAGCTTTCTCCTGAAAAATACTTTCTTTTGCCGTTCTCCAAGTATTTGTGTTTTTGATGTTCTTCTACTCTGGAAATCCCTCTTTTATGCAAGCCCCACCCATTCTTCAAATCTCAGTTCAAGTTTTTTCCTTTTTTGACTACTCCAAGTTAAAGCAACCTTCTAAATTCCTTTAATGAGGTAGTGTAACTTATGCGGAAAATTTTGGAATCTAGAGCTGGAATCCCTAGGTTCAAATGCATTCAGTGATGAGATCTTTTTACCTTCTTCAGACAATTTATTTATCAGTAAGAAGACAGATAAGATTTTAAGGGTTTTACAAAGGTTAAAGGAGAAAAACGTGAAAGCATTGGGTAACTAGTATGATAATCTGCCTAGTGTATACATTTATCTTTTCCTTTTTATATATTAACTCAGTTTGTGATTAAACAAATATTTAGTAAAAAATAAATTTCTTTTTCTTTTCTTTTTTCTTCAACTTTTAAGTTCAGGGATACATGTGCAGGATGTGCAGGTTTATTACATAGGTAAACTTGTGCCATGGTGATTTGCTGCACAGATCATCCCATCACCTAGATATTAAGCCCAGCATCCATTAGCTGTTCGTCCTGATGCTCTCCCTCCCCCATCCCTACTGACAGCCCCCAGTGTGTGTTTGTTCCCACTGTGTGTCCGTGTATTCTCATCATTCAGCTCCCACTTATAAGTGAGGACATTCAGTGTTCAGTTTTCTGTTCCTGTGTTAGTTTGCTAAGGATAATGGCATCCAACTACATCCATGTCCCTGCAAAGGACATAATCTTGATCCTTTTCTTTTCTTTCTTTTTTATTTTTTTATTTTTATTATTATTATTTTTTTTGAGATGGAGTTGTGGAGTTGTGCTCTTTTGCCCAGGCTGGAGTGAAGTAGCACGATCTTAGCTCACTGCAACCTCTGCCCCCTAGGTTCAAGTACTTCTCCCAACTCAACCTCCCAAGTAGCTGGGATTACAGGCATGTGACACCACACCCGGCTAATTTGTTGTATTGTTAGTAGAGAGGGGGTTTCACCATGTTGGTCAGGCTGGTCTCGAACTCCTGACCTCAGGTGATCCGCCTGCCTCGGCCTCCCAAAGTGCTAGGATTACAGGTGTGAGCCACAACGCCTGCCAATCTTGATCCTTTTTATGACTGCATGGTATTCCATGGTGTATATGTACCACATTTTATTTAGCCAGTCTATCATTGATGGGCATTTAAGTTGATTCCATGTCTTTGCTATTGTGAATAGTGCTGCAGTGAACATACACGTGCATGTATCTTTATAATAGAATGACTTATATTCCTTTGGATGTATACCCAGTAATAGGATTGCTGGGCCAAATGTTATTTCTGCCTCTAGGTCTTTGAGGAATCACCACACTGTCTTCCACAATGGTTGGACTTATTTACACTCCCACCAACAGTGTAAATGCAACTTTTTTCCTGCAACCTCACCAAGATCTGTTTGTTGTTGTTGTTGTTTTTGACTTTTTAATAACAGCCATTCTGACTGGCATGAGATAGTATCTCATTGTGGTTTTGATTTGCATTTCTCTAATAATTTGATGTTGAGCTTGGTAAAAAAAAAAAAAAAAAAAAAAACTCTTAAAAAGAATATGTACATGCTTCACCAAGGTCTAAAATGATTATAGCAAGCTCTCAGGTGACCTGGTGCTCCTGCTTTGGCCCATGGAGCATGCTTTGATTAGCAAGGCTCCCTGTAAACTCTAATAAAAAGGCAGGCAATGGCAACACCCACACGCTTAGACTGGAGTCTAGACATGATATTTGCACAGTGGCCTTCATCTTAGTGTTCAATTATGTTTTTCTTCCTATAACTTTTCTTACAACTGTGAAAGCTGGCTATCTGGGTAGTTATCGTGGTCACACATAGATATTAGTCAGCCTGAGGTGCCAAGTGCATTACTTCAGAATAAATATACAACTCACCAGGAAACTTGCAGGGTTCCCACAGGGTGAACCTGATCTGCACTGAGGCACCTGCCATATGACGACAGTCCAATGACTCACTTGACGTCAAGTCACAGATGGACGTCATCCCGTTACCCAAGAAGACCTCCTTTTGCAGCAAATGATACCACAGAGGCATCCAGGCAAGGGGAAATGCTGGGAAGCCAGTTATCCGTCTAACTAACCTTCAGCAATATAGTTCCTCCACTGAGCAGAGTGGTCATAGCATCTATACACCCTATCCCATGTGATGGTCCCTTTAAACTGCTTATCAGTGACATTTTGGCCTTTGCTGAGTTGTCATCTTCTTTATCTAGTTCTCTTTGTGTGCACAAGGCAAGAAGGAATGTGTATCTGATTTTGAATTGCATTCTTTGAATGCACAGTTTAATAAGGGAGTTGGTGACTGTTGAGGCTATGGTTTTATAGTCAGGCTCTGGTTATGTGGAACCTTAGGTATGTCATCTAACCAAGTATCAGGCTTTACATTTATCAAAGGGGCTGTGAGAACAAATGAGATAGTCCATGTTAAGAGTTTAACACAGTCCTTGTGTACAGTTAGTGCTCCATGAAAATTGGTTACCTTTATTAGTATTACAAATGATTGTTATTAGCATATTTATATTATTATAACACTTAATAATATTACATTTACCTTTTTTATTCTGGAGTTTATTTATATGAACCCATTCCACCTGCCCTCAGCTTCTTGTCGCTACTAGAAAAATACATAGGATTTGGAGTCAGAAAATTTATTTCCATTGTGTTTACAAGACTAAACCCTAAATGTCTCTCATGTCCTACCAGCTACATGAATGTCCTTGTACCAGTTTCAAGCTTTGGTTATGCCATCCACATCTGCAAATAGAAACATGTCATATGAACTATATAAACTATATATTGTTGTTAATTCGTCTCTGATTATCCTCTTTGGTCTTTCTTTTTTTTTTTTTTTTGAGACGGAGTCGCCCAGGCTGGAGTGCAGTGGCTGGATCTCAGCTCACTGCAAGCTCCACCTCCCGGGTTCACGCCATTCTCCTGCCTCAGCCTCCCGAGTAGCTGGGACTACAGGCGCCGGCCACCTCGCCCGGCTAATTTTTTGTATTTTTAGTAGAGATGGGGTTTCACCGTGTTAGTCAGGATGGTCTCGATCTCCTGACCTCGTGATCCGCCGTCTCGGCCTCCCAAAGTGCTGGGATTACAGGCTTGAGCCACCGCGCCCGGCCCCTCTTTGGTCTTTCTAACACCTCTGCTTTGTGTTCCTAAGAATTGTCCATCTTAGCACTCACTATCTTACACTGAAAGTATCTGCTTCTTGTGTCTTCTTCTTGAGTGGATGAAAAGTATCTGGCCGGGCAAGGTGGCTCATGCCTATAATTCCAGCATTTGGGAGGCCGATCGGGAGTGGATCACTTGTAGTCAGAAGTTCGAGACAAACCTGGCCAACATAGTGAAACCCTGTTTCTACCAAAAATACAAAAATTAGCCAGGCATGGTGGCTGGTACCTGTAGTCCAAGCTACTTGGGAGGCTGAGGCAGGAGAATTGCTTGAATCCAGGAGGCAGAGGTTGCAGTGACATTCCATCCACATTTCACATGTGTTAAATGAAATAGTTCAGGACAGTGTACCCACCTCATATTTCTCTCTCCTTTGTTTTCATGTGCTCCCAGGAACCCTATTTTCGTGTTACATTTTCCCCTTTGCTTTTTCTAAAATCTTTCACAAAATGCTCACCAACAACAGTGAAATAGACCTATCCAGTGGAGTGTGGACAGCAAGAGGGTCAAGCTAGAAAGGGTTGGGAAAAGAAGACCTAACCTGATTTTTAGACGCTGTATCTGCCCTTTTAATGATCACCTACTTATGCTTAGAACCTTCTTTCTCCTGCCTTCTTTTGCTAAGTAACCAGGAAGGTCAAGTGCCATTGTTACTTTCCAAATAACTTGGGGGAGAGCACTTCCAGATACACCAAGTTCTGCTTCTGAAGACCTGTATCAATAGTTAATTTGGAGAGTCAAGGTTCACCTTCTGAAACAGAAGCCAAGGCGGTTATGTAACCTGAAGTTCTTTGTTGAAAACAAAACCTGCAGATGCTCAGAAAGCTAAATTAAACTTCTGACTTGCTGCTCAGCCACTAAGCATCACAGGCAGCCTAGAGAATATTATCAACACCAGCGTGGTAAATGTAATGATTGTAATGAAACACTGTGTTCACCTTCCAGCCAGTGTGATTCTAAAAGTCTGCCCAGATTAGTTGGCCAGAAAGCAAACTAAGGTGGAGTCGAACTTTACAATGTGGTTCATATGTATATATACACACATATGTATACACACACACATATATACATACATACATACACACACACATGCACAGAGTATAAAATTTTGTCCTAGGCACTCTGATATGAGACTTTTATTTTTTTCCTCTCAAAAAGATTATTTCTTGATGAATTGCATGATTAAGAAGGGGGCCTGAATGAATATTATTGGCAGCTACCCCAGGACTCACATTTGTCTCTTGCCTTTAAGAGGGGAAGAGAACAAGCAGCGATTGAGTACATACCACATACAGGGGACTCATAATTTGTTCCCCTAATAAATCATCAAGTAAAGTCAGGGAAATGGGCACCAGCAGCCTCATACTAGAGATTATGAAAAATGGATTTACACAGGAAATAATTTGTCCAAGATCACTCAACTAGTAAATAAGTGGCAGAGCAGGAATGCAAACCAAGTCTTCCTCTCATGATCCAAAGAGAATATCCACTATGCCCACACAACCTTGGGCATTGATCTTCTATCCCCCCGTTTCTTCCTTAGTATCTGGGTTCCATATCCCATTAAAAACATGGTCCCAAAATAGATCCTTCAGTCTGCAAAATCTAAATGTAGATTGTAATTAAATAGTATTAGCTAATTAGGTACTTTAAGAAAAATACAGTAGTTTAAGGAAATACACAGCTCTGTAATTTAGAAAAAAAAAAATGGCAACATATTACAATTTTTGACCATAAAACACAAGTAATATGAAATTGGGGAGGTATATAAAGCCAAGTATTGAAAGACATTTGTAATCATATTGTCTTGAGAATGATTCCCACATTTCTGGCCTTGTTTTATGGCTTCACACCTTCCATAGGTTACATAGCTGTTTCTCCTCTTTGTTTACAGTCAGATCTTGGGCTACTAATACTTTCTCCCTGTCAGGTGTTAAATAGCAACCTATATTATATTTTTCTATTTTCAACATTTGTGCTGGTGATTCATGCCAAAAGCAAACGTGGCTCGTTTTTTATTTAACATTCAACAAATATTTATTGAGCATCACTGTGTACAGGTACTGTTTCCTAGGTACTTTGTGTTCTAGAGATTTTCCCATATGTGCCACTGTGCACATTCTAAATGTTTCGGATCTAGTTTAGGAACTTCAAATATAACTTAAACACAGAATAAATTTCCAACAATTATCATAATATCTAATATTTATTGCAAGATTGCCATGTGCCAAGTATTAATGATAAGAGCTTTTACATAAATTTCATGTAATCATCACCACAACCTTATGATGGAATACAATTAGTATCATGCTTTTTTGCAAATGAGGAAGCTCTGGATTTAAAAGATTATTACATAGTTTGCTCAAGATCATATAACTAGTTAAAGTATCAAAGGTAGGACTCTAACTCAGGCCCATATGACACAAACTTCACATTTTTAACTCTATGTGTTCTGCCTTCTGGAAAATTTTATTCTGTTAGGGCAAGCAAACATTGAGCTATGTGTGCTGGGTGCTGGGATATAAAGATGATTAAGACAGGGTTCCTGCTCTCAAGAACCATGAGTGCACTGAGGGGGAACAGACACTCAACCAATCTCAAAAGCATTGTGCACTTGTTTGTGTTTTTGTTGTTGCTGTTGTTATTGTTCTTGTTGAGACTGAGTCTCACTCTGTTGCCCAGGCTGAAGTGCAGTGGTGTGACCTCGGCTCACTGCAACCTCTGCCTCCCAGGTTCAAACAATTCTCTTGCCTCAGCCTCCTGAGTAGCTGGGAGTACAGGCGTGCATCACCAAGCCCCACTAATTTTTTGTATTTTTAGTAGAGATGGGTTTTCACCACGTTAGCCAGGCTGGTCTTGAACTCCTGACCTCAGGTGATCTGCCCGCCTCTGCCTCCCAAAGTTCTGGGAATACAGGCATAAGCCACTGAGCCCAGCCAAACAGTATGCACTTGTTATATGTTATGCACCGCACAGTACTGGATATAATTCAGGAATAAGGCACAATCTCTGCCTTCGAGGAACTCTGGTCAGAGACAGATATAGAAATAGGAACTCCTAAGGGCAACTGATTTCTACTTCTGTTTTCCTATATAGGAGAAGTTTGGATGCTTATAGGCACTGGGGGAGTCAGTGTTGTTCTAAGGCTCTGCAGCCAATCCTTCAGCCTCATCTTTTGTTCTCCATTTATTGATGACCTCAGGCACACCACTTAGTTCTAGAAAGCTATTTTCTCATATTTGAAACAGAGATAAAAGTATATATAAATAGAGATAAAAGTATGACCTACTTTGTGGAGTTGTTTTCAAGAATTAAGTATAAAATGTATAGAAAGTATCTATACTTGCTTTATGATAAATGTTAATTACTTTTGTTATCATGACCTCATATAGGTTAGAAGAATCTTAAAGGTGTTGTCACCTCTTGCACTTAGTCTTGCATTTTTTCTGCCAAACTAACTCAAGGCATTGCTGTAGCAACCAGCTTCATACAGGTGTAACTGACACCACCGTGCCTTAGCTGCCACACCTATCTCTGCTTTCTACCCAAGAGCCCACTCACCACTCTGGCATGCACAAAATTGGAAGTGCAAAGGAGTTGGCATCGCATGTGGCAACTCTGGACAATTGGAGAGGAAGGGAACTGGTGGGTAGAGGCTCTCCTCCATCCCTTGGATACATAGTTCTGAATTGCATTGTGTATGCTCCTCAGAAGGTCCTGGTGGGAGTTTCTCCCTGGTTCTTCATCCCTCTTCCCAGGATCACTGCTCAAAATGAGCTCTCACATGTGAGCCTCTGAATATATTACTGCAAACCTTTGATTCAGGCTCTGCTTTCCCGGGGATTATGGAAGTCCAGTTGGAGAGGATGAGAATCGTAGGAGTTGGGGGATATTACATATTTGGATTCCTCCTGTAATATCTTTGCCAAGTGGTCATTCAGCTGCTGCCTTAACATGTCCTATGAAAGGAATGTGCTGTCTCCAATACCATGTGCAGGCACCTCGATATCCCTGGCACCTAGAACAATGCCTGACATAGAATTGGAGCTTAATGAATATTGCAAAATAAATTTTTAAGTAAAACTTTTGTTGGTTTTAAAATGGTGTTTGTTTGTTTGTTTGTTTGTATGTTTGTTTGTTTTTGACGGAGTCTTGCTCTGTCACCCAGGCTGGAGTGCAGTGGCGCCATCTCGGCTCACTGCAACCTCCACCTACTGGGTTCAAGTGATTCTCCTGCCTCAGCCTCCCAAGTAGCTGGGACTACAGGCGTGCACCACTAGGCCTGGCCAATTTTTGTGTTTTTAGTAGAAAAGGAGTTTCACCATGTTGGCCGGGATGGTCTTGATCTCCTGACCTCATGATCCGCCAGCCTTGGCCTCCCAAAGTGCTGGGATTACAGGCATGAGTCAACACACCTGGCCTGGTTTTAAAATGTTTAATTGTTAAGTTGAAACTTTTGTTGGTGTGCATGATGACTGCAAATCTATTGTCTTTTGCCTTCCAAGCATTAGATCTACTTTTCCAAGAGCCAAACAAAATAAGCCTTCATATGCTTTTGAGTCTATGGTTTTTTCACAAAGAGAATTCATTGCTAGGGAATCTGTAAATCTTGTATGTCATTCTTTAAAAAATAAAGTAATGGAATTAAGTAGAAACTGTAAATGTTTCTACTTTATTTAATTGATATAGGATTAGTTTCTTGGATTTATGTTGTGTTTTTTAAATGTTAACAACATGGAAAGTAAAGTGGATTTGAATTTAAAGGGTTAGAAGTTTATTTATTTATTAAGAACTACTTGATGTTTTATTATCACAATAAAAGATCTTCATAATGATAGTTTTGACTCATCAGTTTAAAAACTTATTATATCTAGTATATTACTCTGGAGGTGAGGCAAGTATATGATAACGATGTTTTAAAAAGCAAAATAATCTGAAAAAGTAATCAATTTAACTCTATTTGAAGTCTTAATCTTCAGCTATATGGACAGTTCAAATATTCAGAAAGATACTTCTTTGAGGATTCCAGAGCAGAAACGTTTACTTGATAATAACATACAAGTTGATTTTTAGGCAATCACATGTCTTTTTTTTTTTTTTTTTTTTTTTTTTTTTGAGACGGAGTCTTGCTCTGTCGCCAAGGCTGGAGTGCAGTGGCGCGATCTCGGCTCACTGCAAGCTCCGCCTCCTGGGTTTATGCCATTCTCCTGCCTCAGCCTCCCGAGTAGCTGGGACTACAGGCGCCCGCCACCTCGCCCGGCTAATTTTTTTTATTTTTTAGTAGAGACGGGGTTTCACCAGGTTAGCCAGGATGGTCTCGATCTCCTGACCTCGTGATCCCCCCGTCTCGGCCTCCCAAAGTGCTGGGATTACAGGCTTGAGCCAAATCACATGTCTTAATTCCAAAATAATTTTTTTACGTTGAAGATTTAGCCTGGAGAAAAGAAGTTTAGAACTCTTTTAATAAGTGAAAATATGCAGAGGAAACAGAGCTGCAGCTAGTTCCCCACTGCATTCAGAAAGTACAAAGGGCAAGTACAAGTTAGGTGTGTCACGTTCCTGTTCATGTCTATGCTTTATTTTTTCAGTAAATTCATTAATGCATTTATTGATTTTTATAATTTCAACTTTTATTTTAGATTCAAGAGGCACATTTGTGCAACTTTGTTACTTGGTGTGTTGCGTGATGCTGAGGTTTGGAATACAAATGATTCTTTCACCCAGGTAGTGAACATAATACCCAGAAGTTTAGACTGAATCACTTAATATTTCAGTGACTTTAAGGTTATATTCAGTTTTTGTCCTGCTGAGTTATATCTTTTTAATATTTTATTTTATTTTATTTTATTTTTGAGATGGAGTCTCACTCTGTTGCCCAGGCTGGAGTGCAGTGGCGTGATCTCGGCTCACTGCCACCTCCGCCTTCTGGGTTTAGGCGACTCTCCTGCCTCAGCCTCCCAAGCAGCTGAATTACAGGCCTGTGCTACCATGCCCTGCTATTTTTTTTTTTTTTTTTGTATTTTTTGGTAGAGATGGGGTTTCACCATGTTGGCCAGGCTGGTGTCAAAATCAGATAATCCACCTGCCTCGGCCTCCCAAAGTGCTAAGATTACAGGCGTGAGCCACATCGCCCAGTCAAATTATATCTCTTTTAAAAAAAAAAAAAAGAAGTAAAAGACAAAAACTATTTTTTCAATTATAATGGTATGACGTGTTTATTGTTGAAACTGCAAAATACAGAAGCATGTTTAAAAAAACAATAGAAGGACTAAGCAATAATTTCTACTATCCAGAGGCAACCACTGGTTTCCCTTTTTATCTCATTTTAGTTCCATTTCTGTTTATGAAATACATAAGGGAGGTTATATTATATGTACAACTTACTACCCTGGTTCATTTTAGTTACATTATAGCATAAGCATTTAATAATGTTATCTAAAATATGTTACATACGTTTTTCATGCAGACAAAGTTTTTCATGTTTTCAGATACATTCTTTTTTTATACTTCCACAGCCTGCCAAGCTTTTACTTTGAAAGTTAACTATCTTAAAAGGATATTTTATTGGGATTTTTTTAATTATAAAAAATAAATAAGACAATAAAAAATAACTATTGATTTTGTTGTAGGTCCTTGCCATGTATTGTCAGCATCCTATAAAATTGTAATTGTGTTGTATATGGTAGTTATGGTAGTTGATATCTCCTTTTTCCTTTAATAGTGTTTTGTGGGCACTTCTTCGTGTCCATACTTTTTTTTTTCTTTTGTAAAAGTAAGTTTTAAAAGAGATCTAAGTTTCCGTAATAGGGATGTGACACTATTGACTTAGCCTATTTGCCATTATTAAACTTTTAGGTTGTTTCTGATTTTTCACTACTGTCATGATGAGTATTAGGTTAGTTTGTTATGGGTTATTTATATGATCTTTCAGAGCTCACATCTAAAAACCAAAGCTTTTCCAGATAATTGGCATGGAAAAGAATTATTTGAAATGTAAAGAAAACTTTTGTTTTTGTTGTAATTTTTTGGGGTTTTTTTAAGACTGAGTTTCACTCTTGTTAGCTAGGCTGGAGTGCAACGGCGCAATCTCGGCTTACTGCAACCTCTGCCTCCCTGGTTCAAGCAACTCTCCTGTCTCAGCCTTATGAGTAGGTGGGATTACAGGCATGCACCCCCACACCCAGCTAATGTTGTATTTTTAGTAGAGACGGGGTTTCTCCATGTTGGTCAGGCTGGTCTCGAATTCCTGACCTCAGGTGATCCACCTGCCTCAGCCTCCCAAGGTGCTGGGATTACAGGCATGAGCCACTGAGCCCTGCCGTTTGTTGAAATTTTTATGTGTACTATTCCATTAATGCTTGGCATTAAACATTACAATTCAAGAACCTAGGTTAATAAAGTCCCATTTTGTTTCTTTGTCACTGTTTTTTTCATCAGTGGGTTTACAGGATCCAGATTATAGAATCTGTGTGATATGTTAAGAGAGATTCCCTTTATATGCCATTGTAGGTGACCTTTATTATAAACATATTTGTGAGCTACAGAGGAAATGGGCTTTAACCAGTTAAAGATACTGGGTTAAAAGGCAAGAGCATGTGGCTTTCCTGGGGCTATGTGAGAGTTCAGTCTCGTCTGTGAAATGCTGGAACAGCACAGATGTACCATAGAGGATAATGTATTTTCCCCACTAGGGACTGGATTGATGCATCATTATATTATCATTTACAGCGCTTTTCGGAAGAACTGCAATTCCTTACCAACAGAGTATATTTGCTTTCTTCCCATCATCTCCTTAACTAATAAAATTTGTATGGACTGCGCAAAAAATTGCTGTATTTAGCAAGTTTCGCTATTAGCATCTCTTTCTGCTCCAACTCTAGAGACCTTAAGTAACTTGAAACTTTTAAAAGAAAGTGCTTTGGTTAGCCTTTATTTGTCCATGAAGCTCAGGCTAGCTAGGAAGAATTTTCATGAGCACCAGGGAGAGACAGAGATCAGTGTCTTCGACCGCAATTTCAATCAACACACAGGAATTAGAGCTTTCTCTGGGCCCAGCCCCAGTCAGAACATGGCACAACTGAGCAGTGCAAGGTGCCCTAGCTTCCTCTGCCTCCAAACAAACCTGTCTTTCTTCTTTCCCAACAGACTCATTTCTTTCTGCCAAGGCTGCCATGTAAATCACCTACTTTACCTTCATGGGCAATAATGACAGCTACTATTTGTAGAACTATGTCAGTCTTGATAGCAGATACTTAGCATTAATTACCACATTTGCTCCTCTCAGCATCCCATGAGATAAGTCACATTCTACCTTTTTGTAGATCAGAAAATTGAGATTTATAAAGGTAAAATATTGTCCAAATTCACACCATTGTTAAGTAGCAGAAGATGTTTGAAACTGTGGGTGTCTATATCCTAGTCATTTCACCACACCCCCTTAAAAAGCACTTTTTAAATCAGTACTGACACTGTTAATCCTTTTGTACAGAAGTGAACTACCTGTTTAAGATAAAATGTGTTGGGGGGAAAAAAGTGAGCATTAAGGGGAATTTGCTGAGATATCCTGATTCCAAGCCAACACTGAGTTTGCAAAGGGGGTAAGTCCCTGGCAAGATCAGGCAAGATATTCTTTCAGTAGGTATCTTATACAGCTGACAAAGAAAGTACAAAATCATCTTTCTACTATAATAACGTGGAATAGCCTCAGGATGTTACCCAGGCAGGGCAATGCTGACTATCTCTCAACTTCAAATTAAGTAAGTTGATTTGTTAAACACCAAATTACAGAAACTACCTTGTATACTCAGCCTTATGTAATGTGGCCCCTAGGCCTCTCCAGGCTTACCTATCAAGCTGGCTCACTTGTTCTCTGGGACCCAGCCATACTAGACTTCTTTTCCCTCCCTGTCACTGCTGGTTATCCCAGTGTCTGTGCCCTTCCTGTTGTTTTGTCCTGAATGCCTTGTATATACACACATTTCAAGCCTTTTCAAGCCTTTCATTAAGTATCATCTTCTCTATGATACCCCTTCCTCATCAACCTCTTCCTTTGTATGTCCCAGTATAACTGACATTGACTTCTTTCACAGCGTCCCTAATTCCATGTAGTCTTCTTTGTTCATCTTCCCTTACTGAGCTGAGAGCTTTCTGTGTACAAGGACTATGTCTTATTCTTCTTCGATTTCCTTTCTTTAACCCAAAGATTGACCTGAAGTGGCCCCTAAAGGATGGCTTAATGGATGGATGAATGAATAAAAAGATAGATGTTAATGATCAGGGATAATATTTACTGATACCTACTATGTTCCAAGCACTGTTCTAAGAAAGGTATATTTAAGTTCTTGAAAATATTATCTCTTTGGATCGTCATAACATCCCTATAAGGGATTATATTTATCCTAATTTTATCGATGGGAAATTGAAGTTCAGCAAAGTGAAGTAACTTGCCAAAGTTACTCAACTAATGAGTGACAGAGTTTGTGTTCAGATCTTTCTACTTTCAGAGCTGGAATTTTTAACCACCATAAATAACAATATGGCAGCTACCCAAAGGGGATGCCTCATCACCATCTCCCAGACTCCTGACTGCTTGCTCCTTTTATAGAATCTACTTAAAGAAGTGTCTAACAAAGCCAAGACATCCTGTTGTGTGCTATTTCCCCAACAAGTACCCAAAATGGTGCTTTTCTATGTTATAAATGCTGTGTTTTAATTTTAAAGAAACCGAAAGAATTAGAGTCTTTATTTTGTCAGCCACTTAGCATAACCCTAAGTAAAGCAGGCACTACTAGAGCAATTGTTTGGGTTACAATATCTGAACACTTGTGATTCATTGTAATTTCCTACCTTTTGTATCTGATTATTAAAATTTCCTTTTCAATGCAGATGGAGCAAAAAAATGTAGATTATTAATTTTGTGACTATAAAGGGTTTTATTCAGAGACAGTTTTATTTTATTATTTTCATTCCATTGTGGCATTTCCAATTAATCCCCCAAGATGTATTATTTAAGGACATTGAAGAAATTTTTTAGGAACACAGTGAAAGAAAATAACTTTTCATTGGCATCTGTTCATCTTTTCTCATTTTGTTCTAAGACATTCTTGTTTTTGAATCATTTCTAACTCTCAGAGTCATGGATCGATCTGGTGTGTGTTGGATTTTGATTCTCTACTTTTTTGTAGTCTTTCATCCACTGTGTTCAGGTTCCTGAGTAAAAGCTCCATCTTTATTTCTAAGTGGGCTTTTTCTCTCAAATATCTGGGAATAGTGCTGCATGACCTAGGAAGATGCCAAAAGGCGATCATAGCCTCTTTGCTCCTTAAGTCTCAATGACAGCCCCAGCAGCCAGCCTCCTACAACTTGTCTCCACCTCTCTTTGGCCCTTGAGCAGAAAGTTAAGGCCAAGGAAGGGCTCCTTCCCACTCTTTCTCAAAAGGAGAGGATAATCTTCACCGATGTGTGTTAATGCTTACTGTGTGTCAAGCCCCATGGTTAAGCTCTTTCAATACATTATTTTATTTACTCCTCAAAGCAATCTTATAAGGCATGTACCAATTGCTATCCTAATTTTATTATTTAAATTAATTTAAACATTTAATTTTTATAAAGTATTTATTGAAAACTTTTGTTCCTCAGCTAATCACTATGTTTAGGTTTTTGTGTCTTTCTGGAGTTTTCTTTACAAATGCAGCAAACTATATTTGTGTGTGTGTGTGTGTGTGTGTGTGTATGTGTGCGTGCTTGTGTGGTGGGGGGATAGATAAATCAGATAGATACATATATGCATACATACATAGAAAGACAGACGTATATACACATACATACATACATACATGGAAAGATAGAGATAGATAGATAGATAGATAGATAGATAGATAGATAGATAGATAAATTTTTAGCCCCATTCTTTTATACCAAAGGAGCATTCTATAAACAGTATTCTATATTATTTTTTTTTTAATTTTTTTTTTTTTTTTTGAGACAGAGTCTCGCTCTGTCATCCAGGCTGGAGTGCAGTGGCATGATCTCAGCTCACTGCAGGCTCCACCTCCCAGGTTCACTCCATTCTCCTGCCTCAGCCTCCCAAGTAGCTGGGACTACAGGCACCCGCCACCATGCCCGGCTATTTTTTTTTTTTTTTTTTTTTTTTTTTTTGTATTTTTAGTAGATACGGGGCTTCATCGTGCTAAGCAGGATGGTCTCAATTTCCTGACCTTGAGATCCGCCCACTTCAGCCTCCCAAAGTGCTGGGATTACAGGCATGAGCCACCGCACCCAGCCATATTATTATTTTTTACTTAATACTGTGTCTTGGAGATCCTTATGTATCATCAGTACATAGAAAGTTTCTCCATTCTTTCTTGCAAGTGCAGAGTAGCCCAATGTAAATTGTGCCATAGTTTTATTACCTCAATTTTAAAGATGAAACCAGTTCCAGGAGCTAAATAACTTTCACTTGGAGCAGAGCAGGTTAATGTGCTTTGTTTTCTTCTTTGCATCTTTTTTTACCCATTTGATATATTTGGGACATCTATCCTTATGCTCCTATCTGCCTTTATTGGGGCCCTTTAGATGTCTTCGCTAGACAGACATTTGGAAGCAATTATTTGTAATTAGCTTTGGAAACCTAGGGCAAGATCACAGGTCCCAAAGTTTCTGACGTTTGCATATATTCAGAACTATTTTTTTCCTGCCCCTGCTGGACTTCTACCTGCAGTCCACTTCTAACATGTCAAAGACACAGCTCTCTCTAGAATGCAGTAAAAGCTACTGATATTTTTGGCTATCATTTAGCAGCCCTCTGCCTCTCTAATCACCTGATCCCACCTGGCTGGTTCTGAACTCTTGGCTGCAGACCCTGACTTTACAACCACACTTCTGGAAGGTAACATAGGATGTGGAAGAGATAACATAGGATGAGGAAAAGATAATTTAGGATAGGCTTTCAGAGCTTGCCACATGGCAAAAACTCACTAAAGATATTATTATTCTCTCATGAAATTCTTTCAAAATCATGTAAACTATAGTACAATTATTATCCCTGTTTTACAGATATGTATACTGAGGATCAGAAAGTTTTTGTTTTGCCAGAGCTTACAGTCCTTAAGTGACAGAGATGATATTTGCATTGAGGTCGTTCCAAGCTAGGTTTCTCTATATTATGTCATCAAATAGAATTCAAAAGAAACCCATGTTACCAAATGTCACATGGAAGTACATATTTAGTATTGTACATACAGTTCAGGTTCACTCACAAAATATTTTTACTATGAGAAAAGATTCATGATTGGCATAAGATGCTGCTCTGTTCTTCTGCACATTATAATTATATGAAAATGAAACACCCACTGCCATTTCTGCAAACCTATCATCTATATATTTCACTTCAGTCTCAGAAATGTTTGAAACAGGGTTTTTAGCCAGTTTTGGAATGAACATTTCCCTTTCAGCAAACGTAATTATAATAGTAATAGTCACCATACTTGTTACATATCAGGCACTGTACTAAGCTATTTACCTCTATTATCTCATGTACTCCCCATCACAACCCTGTGACATTAGGCATCATAGTCTTCATTTACAGATGGCATTGATGCTTAAGTGAGACTCAATGACTTATCCAAGTTTGTAGCAGCTAGTACGTGGCAGAGAGTGGATGACAATCAAGCCAGTCTGTAATCAAAAGCTCCTATGTGAAATCACTGTGTTTTATCAAGTTGGCCTGTAACAAGGTTCAGAGTCCATGAGCCAAACCTATTGCAAGTCTTTTAGAATCACTTCTACTGGCCAAAGATTTTAAAGTAAATGTCATAATTCTTACCAGCTGGTATCTCAATATTCTGGGCCTCTCTGTTCTTGAAAAAATATCACAATGTGGTGTGTGTTCTTTTTAAATCCCACCTGCATTATTAGCACCTTTAATTTTTTTCAAGCTCTTTACATACCTTATATGCCAAGTCAGCAACTTTTCTTGGCCAGGTTGCTAGTAGAATCCCCCTGCCATGCCCCAAAGACATTATTTTTCTTTCTAAGAAACACCATTCCCAAGTTTGATCTTTCTAGATTACATGTTTAGAAACAGATCAGCTTGTTATATATAAGGGGTTGGAGGATGATTTCTCTTAAGGAGAGTTCCAAAAGCTGAAGAACTTACTCTGGCTTAAAGAACCAAGTGTGGTCAACCAAATGCCTCTTAAAGCAAATTAGGTACCATCTGCTTCCCAAGACTTTGGGAGTGGAGACCTGCTGCTTAGAAACCTTGTTTGAATTAGTATTACAAGCCAGTGGCCTATGGTTTGATTAATTACTCATGACTTGTTACATAAAAGTACTCTTTCCTAAGTGTATTCTTTGGATAATTAGATGTCATGTATTTGTTATTTTAGCGTCAACTTCATTTTCTTTCTGTAAGTAGCAAATTTAATATTGTTCACTTCAGTTGATCATTTATTGAGCACCTACTATATGCTAAGCACTGTTCAAGGCACTTTGAATTGTTGGGTAGAAAAAGTAGAACCAAACTTCTACTTTCTCTTCCCCACAATCCAAAATGTTATAAACACTGACTCATTTCTTTGCGGGTAAAGAGCATGTCTTGTTGTTCTTACATTGAACACCTAGTATAGGACCTCACCCATAGAAAAATCTTTGTTTAGAGTAAAGTGAATAATCTCTTCTTTCATCTGCTTTCATGAAGGTGACTCTTAGCAGCCTTGAACCACAGAAAGGGAAATTATATTTCTGTTTAGGATGGCAAAAATTAAAAATGGATTTTTGACTTGGTACATATTCTCTTTTGTCTTGGGCTCCCGTAGTGATTTGCAGCTCTCCAATAGCAATATCACTTTTCTTCCATTTGTGGCTACGAAGTCCTTCATGTCAGGGACCATGTCCGATTTCTGTCTTTCCTTACTATGACAGACACAATACTCTGCACATAGGCACTTACTCAATATTTGTTGAATTGAATTAATCATAGGCTGCCTCATTTCCCTCTCAGAAGGTAGAGACCACATCTTGGTCATTTCTATTTCTATCATATCTATAGTATATTATGATGTACATTTTGTACTTAATATATGATCAGTAAATGCTTATGGACTTCAAATCTCCTCGTTCCCTTGGTTGGATTTTTTTGTACTACCATTTTGCTTTTTCATATCAAGATGCCCAAAACTGTGACTCAAGGAATGAGTGCCTTTACTGACTGACTGACTGACTGGCTTATCTAATGAGTAAATAATAACAATCAAGTACATATATAAAGTGCATTCTCATATAGCCACCAAATGTCCTCCTCTCACCTGCCACGTTGGGAAACAGGGTCCAGAAAAGAAAGAGCTTGTCTAAGGTCACATTAAGAGATTGTGCCAAAGCTAGGACTAGAATCCAGATTTCATTACCTCCAGCCCAGATTTTCTCCTTCCTAATATTAGTTCTCTCTCCTTTTCTTTACATCACCACTGCTGCCATCTAAGATCAGGCCCTATCCCTCCTACCTGGACTGCTGCCATTGCCTCCTAACTGTTCTCTATGCTCCCAGCCTCAACACCTCCAGTCCATCCTCCACATGGTTGCCAAGGTGATCTTCTAAAGTGCAAATCAGATCATGTTCACTCTGCTGTTTAAAGTCTTACAGAGGCTCCCATGGCCTATGGGATGGAGTCCCCTGAACCACATGACAGAGAATGATCCACCCCTTGACTCCCAGGCCTGTCTCTTATTTCTCTCCTCAGAGTCTGTTTTCCAGCTGGTTTCAAATGTCTACAGTGATCATAACCTTCAGGTTGTTTCACACCACAGTGGAGCCTGTCCCCATTCCTCATGTGCTCTCTGCCCGGACCATCAACTTCTTCTTCTTGGTTAATAGCTTCTTAGGTCTTATAAGTAGACAGACAGGGGATTATTTTTTTTTTCTTTTTTTTTTTTTTTTCGAGACGGAGTCTCACTCTGTCACCCAGGCTGGAGTGCAATGGCACCATCTCGGCTCACTGCAACCTCCACCTCCTAGGTTTAAGTGATTCTCCTGCCTCAGCCTCCCAAGTAGCTGGAATTACAGGCACCCACCACCATGCCCAGCTAATTTTGGTATTTTTAGTAGAGACGGGGTTTCAACATCTTAGTCAGACAGGTCTCAAACTCCTGACCTCAGGTGATCCACCCACCTCGGCATCCCACAGTGCTGAGATTAGAGGCGTGAGCCACCGCAGCCAGGACTCTTTTACTGAATCACAAACTCTATCCTCTTTCCCTCCCCACACATACCTTCTCCCTCATTAGAGGTGATCGCTAAGCACCTCATATATTTTCTTCTATCTTAATAGTGGTAACACGTCTTTCACTTTCACTTAGTTTGCGAATCCTCGGAGTTCTGTGAACGTCTTAAGGGCAGGGGCTGGGCTAGTCATGTTTGTATTCCCAGAACCTGGCACTAGGTCAGGCATATAATAGATGCTCCATTACACTGCTGCTGACTCTGTGGAATAAATATAGCTTCCATAACCCTTCACAGTGAATTAACTCAACTTATGGTTTTCTTTAAATTAAGCCTCACATGGAATGATAGTTGAATTATGTAAGACCTAAAGAAAAGAGAATGTATTTAAAGAAAACCAGCACTTGAAAATGCCTTACTTTTATAGGTGGTGAACAAATATTTCATAGCAACCAGGGGATAATGTATCAGCATACTGTTAATGCAAAGTAGACAGGGGGCCACTGAATGTGTCTCTGAAGCTCTTTGCCACTGCTTCCCCACTGCTTCTCTCTTTAGCCCCCAGTTTACTGAAAGAAGTCAGTGTGGTTACCTATTCAGTGAAGAGAACTTGTGCCACATTCCAATCTTTCATCATGGAATAGATTTTCAGCTACATTTCCAGCTCAGTTGTTAAACCCATTCCTGCCTGATTTGCCAATTGCAGAAGTGTTCATTTGTTTATTTATTTATGATGCAAGTCCCTTGGGTTCAAAAATCTCTTCAAAATGCTACTGCTCCATCTGGTTTAAATAGAGCATACTAAGAAGAAATGAGAGAAACAATGGGACCGTGAGGTTGAAGGAAAAAAGGAACAGTCTGGCAAACAGGAAGCAGAAGGAAATTAAGATTCTTTTTTCTTTCTTTATGACTTTGTGCTGGGGGGAGGGAAGCTATTTTCAGCAAGAAGACATGGTTGCTATCTGGAAGTTCACATTTCTATCTGCAATGATCTGATATTCAAAATCTGTGAGGTCTGAGTCCATGAATGACTGTGAATCATGTTCAGGCAGGCTAGTCTCCAGGGCCCGGGACAATGGCCTTTGTTCTTCCCTTTTCTTATCTGTTTCATTATTCTCTTGGGCATTTAATATGCTGAACACAGGCAGCCTTGTAGGATGTTCTTTCTATTCAAGGGTAGGCATTTTGGCTTTGAACATTCTAGATTCTCCAGCAGAAGAGCCATTTACCTTGCTAATGCTTTTTGTTTGTTTGAAGTCCTTGAAGGACATGGTGGTGAGAAATGTAGTCTTTTGGCATCCCTCAATTCCTAGAGTCCCAGCTCTGTTGTTTACTACCCGTGTCATCCTTGGGACACTGCTTTGCTTAACCTCTGAGCCTCAGTTTCAATAGCTCTTAAGTGGGGCCAATAATAATACTTACGTATTAAACTTGTCAAGAAGATTAAACAAGCTATGTAAGAAGATTTCACAGTAAACACTCAGGAATCAATAGCTATTTTTATAAGATCTGCCTGTACTTCACTTTACATGCCCATTGGGTTTTACAGCACTCCTCTGTGAGAAAGACACAGAAGGCATTTGTGGCCCAGTTTGACACAATTGCACGAGGAAGGGGCTCACAAACCTGAGAAACCCTGCTCCCAGTGATTGGTCCCTTTCCGATCTGTCACCTTTGGCTTGTGGTTGCATATCCTCTGTTCACCTTTTCTAAAGAATGACTCAGAGCCTTTCCTTCTGACAGCAAACCCTCTGAAACAGAGACAATAGCAATCAAATACTTTGGCATTATCCACCCGGAGAGCTAAAAGCTGTCTCTGCCTTCCACATTTAGAGTGTAGGATACTGCTTTAAAAAGCACTAAGCAAGGACAAAATAATGTGATTGGGTCACATCTTTAATTTGTATTACTTTCCCTTTTATCAAAAGGGAAGAGGACAGGGTACGGTGTCCTCCACAAAGGAGGGCAGGAGAGAAGGGTGGAGCAGCAGGCACAGAGCTGCCTTCGCCGTTTCCACACCCTACTACTGTGCACGGTTTGATTGCATGTTGCCTGCTGTTCGTTTGGCCCTTCCTGAAGGGACTGGAGGGCAAAACAAGGACTCTGCTTCCAAAGTTGGGGAAGGTAATTAGAAGCTGCACACTACACTCAAACTGTCCAGTGACTATTCAACAGTACTAAAATAATGCTCAAATTCACCAGACGGCTTTTCCTGTGTGCACTCATGCCCCCAGACCCAGCATGGTCAGCCAATCTACAGTGAATTTATTTCAGGCATATGACAAGGACTGACACTTCTCCTCAATTTGGTACTGTAAAAACTAACAATAACATGTTAGTTATAATAATACCAGTAGCTGTTATAATCAAAACTCAAAATAAATAAAGGTTTAAACAATTAGAAGCTTATTTACTTTCTCAGAAAGCTTTAAGCTGGTCTTCTTGGCTAATGGGCAACTCTCCCCTGGTCAGTGATTCAGGAACTTTAGCTTTTCCACACTATGGCTCCTTCATCTTCAACATGTAGCTCTGAAGCCAAATGATTCATTGCATCAAGCTAGTAGAAGGGAAACAACATGAAGGCTTGTGAGGGGAATATTTGTATGGGCCAGTCTTGTTCTCTTACATTGGCCAGAACTCACATTCCCTTGGCCCGGACTCAGACACATGGCCACACCTAATTTTTAGGGTAGAGTCTGGTTTTGCGCTCTGGGAAGAGAGGAAATGAGTTTAGCTTACCAGATAGTCTCTGCCTCAAAACAATAATGACAAAAATTAACATTTATAAAGCATTTATTTTGTGCCAGGCACTGTGCTAAGCCCTTTACCTACATCATTTTAAAATTCATATACCATATTATTCACTTGTTTAAAGTATACAATTCAGTGGGTTTTAGTATATTCACAGAGTTGTGCAACCATCACCACAATCAATTCTAGAGCATTTTCATCATCTCCAAAAGAAACCCCATAACTATTAGCAACTCCTCATTTCCTCCCACCCCCTACCTCCAGCCCTAGGCACCATCAATCTATTTTCCATTCATATGGATTTGCCTATTTTAGGCATTTCATATAAACAGAAGACCTACATTCTTTTATATAACCTTTACCATGATCCTAAAAGTTAGGCGTGTTATTACTTCCATTACAGAGAATCAAGCTGTTTAAATGATTTGCCAATAACTTTAAGCCCTGCTCCTCATTGAACTCCATTATGCTATACTGCATCCCAATTATAAAGAAGAATCATGCCATGATTTGTGGCAGGGAAGGGGTGTTTGTTTGCTTATTTTTTAATGACTATTATAGCAACAAACTGACGTCTTTACAACAGGCTCCTTTACTGAAATGACAGGTACTTAGGTGTCAGAAAGCTTCAGGTTTGAAGCTCAGATCTACCACTTACTGGATACATACAAAATATACACTGCTTAGTTCCTCTTGAGTCCCAGCATCTTTGATCTATAAAATGGGAATAACAAATTCCTGTTTGCTGGGAGGAGTCAAAAGGAGATTAACATATATGAAAGCTCTTCTCACAACTTTACATAGTCCATGTCCTGCCAGTGTAGTTGTCCTTGCTTAGAAGTGAAGTTATAGCTATAATTGGGCAGCCACAGAAATTATGTTCACATGTCTGGGTCTTCTGGATAACATCCAGGAAAAAATTATTGTAACTTGCACTTTTCGGTATCCACATTACAACCCAGGAGTGGCCAAGACCCTGGGAGAATCTGCTACAATGAGAACGAGAAAAAAGGGAACATATTCTCCAGGACAGAAAAGCATATGCAGAGTATCTTCTATCGGCTTCTGATCTCCACTGGGCAGAGCAGCTTGTTACAGACACCTAGAAAGAACCAGCTGAGCCAGTGTAAGTTTGAAGTTCCTTGGGAAAGAAGATAAGCTGGCTGAGTTTCTGTAGGCAAAGAGCCAGTAATGAGGTTTCCAGCATTCCATCACATGTCCTTTTCATCACTTTCAGCTCAGCCAGAGACAGCAGAGCCTCATACGCAGGGGCCAAGTGTGTACTTGAGAGACTTGAAGAGGTAGAATGAAAAGTATTATGAATGAATGAATTGTACTTTTGTTCCATTGACCTGTTCCCCACCCTACCCTGTCCTTAGCAATAAATATTTTAAAAGCTAGATAGGAGAGTACAGAGAAGACAGTGGAGCCAGAGGGGAAGTTATATTACATGTGACTAGTTAAGGTACATAGCCAGAAAAGACCATAAGAGGAAACGGTCCTGAACTCTAGGTGAAATCAAGTGCAAGTGCATATTTCAGCCTTAAAAAATTATCCTAAAAACCTCTGATTCTGCCATTTCCTAAGTGCATGGACAAGTGACAACCTCTCTGAACCTACATTTCCAGATAAGATTGTTATTGGAACCATGACTTATAGCCATGCAAGCTGCAACGTGCACATGTCCAGTAGACTCCAGTTATATACACAAGGGGCCAGCAAACTTGTTTTGTCAGGGGCCAGATACCAAGCATTTTATATTTTATAGGTCATACAATCTTTACTGAAATAGTCAACTCTGCCATTGTAGTGCAAAAGTAGTCATAGACAATACATAAATACGTAAATGGATGTGGCTGTGATTCAATACAACTATTTATGGTCATGAAATTCATGAAATTTGAATTTCATGTGATTGTCATATAAAAGTTTCTTTTCTGATTTTTCTTTCAACAAACTGAAAATGTGAAAAACATTCTTAGCTTATAGACCATATAAAAATGGACAGTGGGACAGATTTGCCCACAGGCCATGGTTTGCAGACACCCCCCCACCCCCACCCACAGCATGGACCAGAATGTTTGATACCCTCTACAGAGGTGCAGTATGACGTCCAGATTAATGTAAAGAGCAAATAAGTACTTGTAAAGGCATTAATGTAGTGCCTGCCCCTTATAAGTATTCAGCAAATGGTTATTATTACAATTAGCTCTTTCAAAAATAATGAATATTAACTCTGTATTTGCCACTGACCTTTGCGGGGGAAAGCCATTATGTTTTGGTTGTTTAACATTTCTACTATATTAAACTTGTACTGTAATTAAAATATATATTAAAAATAAAAACTAAAAAACTGGTTTGGACAGATAGTGGCACTAGTAGGCCACAGAGATTTTTGGGTTTTTTCTAATGTTCTGGTGTTGCTTCTTCAATTCCTAGATATTTCTTTAGTACTTGGTCTGTGCTTCTGGGTGCTCCATAAATGAATGACATTAGGTCTTTTCTCTCTAGGAGATCTTGGTATTCTTCAAAGTGATTATATGTACCCCAGTGGTAGCCAAGACCTTCTCCTTTTATTCATTTTTCATCACAGCCTTTAAATTTCTGTTTTGTTATATGTTTTATAGTGTGCCATATTGTGCCACAGTAATATGGTTACATAATAATTTATAAATATGTAAATATTAAGATAATGGGTGAGTACGCAAAATGATTTTAAATGATGGTGTCAGCAAGCAAAGTTTTGAAACCACTGGTTTAGGAAGTAAACAGATAAATATATCCCAATGGGAAACCAGAGTTGGCATGAGTGATGAAGGCTCTTATTCACAATGACACAAGTGTTTTTAGGACATGAACTGACATTTAGTCTGGTATCTTATTTTGACATTTAATGCAAGTACATTGTGTGAGAAACAAGATAGTTTACATTTTTTTTTATTTCATAAGAACACAGCAGCTGTATGAACTAGATAATATTATCCTCATTTTATAGATGAGGAACCAAGGTTTAATTCAGAGAAGTTAAGCAACTTGTAAAGGTCAGCTTGAATGAATCAGGACAGTCTAACTATAAAGCATGACATTTTCCACTTTAGCCTTCATTGCATTGAAGAAGTTCATTAAAAAAAATGATTAGTCTCTGGTATTCCTACTCTCAAGTTAGTCTTTTTTCCATCACATGTACTTATGTTATTAAGTGCTACATGGATAAAATTTCACTCCTCCAGAGTTCCGTGGTTAACCCCTACCATCTCTTTGCATATGCTTCTTACTCTGATTGGAACACTTGTTGTTTGGATATTTCAATATCTCCTACTCATCCATTAAGACCCAGCTTAAGGCTCATCCTCTCCTTCCAGAAGCCTTCATGACCTCAGTCCCCAGACTGAGTTATTAGATGCCATTCCTCTCAGCCTCTATAGCACCTTAATGAAAGTCCTTATAAAAATATGCTATGCAGAGCTTTGGGGTTGTCCCTGGTGGTGTCTTGGTTCCTGAACCTCACGACCCGGCTACGGCGACGTCTCTATTGACTAAAGACAGTGTCCAGTGCTCTAGCCTAGAGGTCTAAGGGGACCGCCACCTGCGCCGCCACCATGCCAAACTTCTCTGGCAATTGGAAAATCATTCGATCGGAAAACTTCGAGGATTTGCTCAAAGTGCTGGGGATGAATGTGATGCTGAGGAAGATTGCTGTGGCTGCAGCGTCCAAGCCAGTAGTGGAGATCAAACAGGAGGGAGACACTTTCCACATCAAAACCTCCACCACGGTGCGCACCACAGAGATTAACTTCAAGGTTGGGGAGGAGTTAGAGGAGCAGACTGTGGATGGGAGGCCCTGTAAGAGCCTGGTGAAATGGGAGAGTGAGAATAAAATGTTCTGTGAGCAAAAGCTACTGAAGGGAGAGGGCCCCAAGACCTCGTGGACCAGAGAACTGACCAATGATAGGGAGCTGATCCTGACCATGAGGGCGGATGATGTTGTGTGCACCAGGGTCTACGTCCGAGAGTGAGTGGCCATGGGTAGAACGGCATCCGGAGCCCACTGCTGGCCAGGCTCACTGCCCTGCTTCACTGCCCCCTCCCTCCCACTCCCTTCTAGAATAGTGCTCCTCTTACCCCAGTCACTTCTAGGGGTCACTGGATTCCTCTTGCAGGGTCTTGCTTTCTTTGACCTCTTCTCTCCTCCCACACACCAACAAAGAGGAATGGCTTGCAAGAGCCCAGATCACCCATTCCGGGTTCACTCCCTGGCTCCCCAAGTCAGCAGTCCTAGCCCCAAACCAGGCCAAAGCAGGGTCTTTCTAAAGGGGACCTGAGGGCCTGAGCAGGAAAGACTGGCCCTCTGGCTTCTACCCTTTGTCCCTGTAGCCTATACAGTTTAGAATATTTATTTGTTAATTTTATTAAAATGTTTTAAAAAACATATGCTATGCAGCTGTGTAGTTAGCTATTATCTATTAAATTTATTACTCCCCAGACTGAGAGCCTAAGGAGAGGGAGAATATGACCTTGATTACATTGTTCTTCTGTCATTCATATAATGTAGGCATACATTCAATAATGTAGTGCCTGGGACATCGTAAGCCCTCCATATGTACTCACAGACTGAAGGAATCTCTTCTTTACTGATTTGAAGCCTGAGATAACTTTGGCAAAGGGATAGATTGAAATGGTCTTAACTAAGGTTTCTCAGGATAGGACTAATTGGTGGTCCCCAAATTAGATTATAGGGGATCAGATAATGGACAAGCAAAGAAGGCAAACTCTTATATGTATGAACACTTTTTCCTTCTGAGTTTTCTCAGAAATTGAAGAAGGTACACACACTCATACCAATCAAATTTATATTAATGATGTATATGACATCAATATATATTAATTTCTATATATACTTATGTGTATATGTATTCACGCATACTCTTGAACATGAATTCATAAAAATAGACTGCCACAATTTCTATAAACTGTCATGGATCACTGAATGTTCAACAAGAGGGTGAAGTTTATTAACACTCTCCAGACTGGCCCATCTTGCAAAGTCATCCAGTTGCTGTAAATCTCCTTTAGTCCTAAAGTCGTTTCCCTTCTGGATGCATAAATCTACTTCTTTCTTTGAAGGGAACTAGCATTTACTGAAAGCTTTTATGGTGTTCTAGATACTTAACAGAAGTGATCTTATTTAATCCTCAGACATTTGTATAAGCCCACAAATCCTGAACCCAAAAGAAAATGGATCAAGTCAAAAGCAACTCAAGAATTTTACTGAAAACTAGGAAATCTATTATTAAAAAGGAAGGGAACAAGACTAAGGAAATTTCTGAATTAATGAATATTGTTAAATTCAAACAAATTTGTTGCGTGGGATTATATCAGATTAATTTCATGATAATTAATTGAGATTGTGACCATTAATACGGACACTTTGTTTATGAGCAGGGACCTCTACAATTGATTGAGAGCAAAGTTTCTTCTCTCTACCAAGTGTGTCACTGTTTGTGAAGAGCTTCCTTTTTTTTTTTTTTTTTGAGACAGGGCCTTGCTCTGTCATCCAGGAAACACAAGTGCAGTGATGTGATCATACCTTGCTGCAGTGTCAGTGTGGCTCTCCTAGGGTCAAGTGATCCTCCTCCCTCAACCTGCTGAGTAGCTGGGACTTCAGATGTATGCCATCATGACCAGCTGATATTTCCTATTTGTTTGTTTTGGTCTAGATGGGGCCTCACAGTGTTGCCCAGGCTGAGGACTTGTTTCATAAAGGGGACAGCATTGGAACATTTGTTTTCAGACTTTTATGTTTCATAAACCAGAAACATTTCAGAACAAACTTCTATAGGCCACAGAATTGCCAACTTTTTATGTCAATAAAATGCAAGACATTAAAAAACAAAACAAAAATGTATGAAAAAAAAAATCCAACTACTATTTATTCTCACCATCGTTTCAGAAGTAAAAAGAACAATACCAAAACAATAGGAAGAAAAAATAAATAGCAGGAAGGCAATAATTCTATAATAAAAGAAGGCCATTTTAGCTCGTTGAAAAAATCACTACATCCTACTTACTTTTCTCATTCTTCTCTGGACCAACAAGGGCCAGGGACCAGTGTCTAAGAACCACCACCACTGTGCATAGACTTTGAAGCCATACAGATCTGGACTTAAAGCTCAGCCTTACCAGTTTCTAGCTGTGAAACCCGAGGCACGTTACTCAACTTTTCTCAGCTGCGATTTCCTCATGTACTAAATGAGGATAATATCTAACTGACTATATTCATTTATATTCATTTCCTAAGGCTGCTGTAACAAAGTACCGTAAACTGGGTGGCTTAGAACAAGAGAAATGTATTGTTTCAACATTCTGGAGACCAGAAGTCTGAAATCAAGGTGTTATTTTGGCCATTCTTCCTGCGAAGGCACTAGGGAAATATCTGGTCTAGGACTCTTCTCTGCCTTCTGGTAGTTTCTTAGTTTGTGGCAGCGTAACTCCCATCTCCACAAGACATTCTCCCTGTGTGCACCTCTGTGCTCAAATTTCCTTTTTATGAGGACATCAGCCATATTGAACTAGATTGAAGTAGTGTCCCACCATATTCCAGTGTGACCTCATCTTAAGTAATATCATCTGCAACAATTCTATTTCCAAGTAAGGTCACATTCTGAGGTACTAGGGGCAAGGACTTCAACACATGAATTTTGGGGTAACACATTTCCACCCATAACATTGACCAATCTCTGGAATTGAGGATAGGCTGAATATATTAGAAAGTACCAATAAAGCATCAGAAAGAAAAATAAGGGAGGGTTGTTTGTTTTTTAAAAAACTTTGTAATTGATAAATTTATAAAGTGGGGACAGTAAGAAATTTGTGTAAGGATATAGGACTAAGAAGTAGTGAAGATAAGACTTCAAATACATTCATTTAATAAACACATATTACATATAACATTCATTTAACGTGTACATATTATGTGACAAGCCCTGTTCTGGTGCTGGAGATTGAACCAAGGACAAAAAAGACAAGGAACCTGGCCTCATGGAGCTTACATTCTAGTTGGGGAGAGGAGCAAAAATAAAGAAATAAACAAATAAATATAACACATTTCATATATACATTTAATATATAATATTTATTATATAATGTTTAAGCAGAGATAAGTACTATAAATTTTTTAGAAGTCTAATAAGAGGGAAAGATAAATGGAGGAATAGAGGATGCTGTTCTCTATACAGGATGTCAGAGAAATCTCCTCCTCCAAGGAGACACTTGAGCAGATGGAATACTGGTTGCAGTGAAAGGAGCAAATTCCAAGTGAAAAGGGAGCTGCTGAAGGGAGCTGAGCAAGGAGTGTTGGTGTCTGAATCTTGTTTTAAAAACATGGCTGGCTGCTTTGTGGAGGATGGGTGGCAGCAAGGCAAGAATGGAACCAAAGAAACCAGTGAAGAGGTGGTTGCAGAAATCCATGTGAGAAATGATAGTGGTATAGATTAGGGAGTTGAGGGTGGAGATGAAAAAAAGACTGAGGGTACATTTTGAAGACAGAATTGACAGGATTTGATGATGAATAAGGCATGGGGTGTAAGTCAAAAAGGAGAGCCAAGAATGACTCCCAGATTTTTGGCCAGAGCAACTAGATCAATGATTGTGCCATTTATTTAAATGGTGCATATTGGGAGTAGAGCAGATTCAGGAGAGGAAACCAAGAGTGTAGTTTTGAACATTTTAAATATGAGAAGCTTATTATTAAACAATCAAGTAGCGATGCTTAGATGTGGTATGCAGCTGGATATAAGAGTCTGGAGCATAGAGCATAGATTGAGACTGGAGATCTACATGTGGTAGCCTTTGATCTACAGATGGCATTTGAGTCTTGATACTGGACTGCTAGCCTTGGGAGTGAGTATAAAAAAGAAGTCTAATGACGAACTTGGGGACACTCAAATTTAAAATATCAGAAAGCAGAGAAGGGCCTAGCAAAGGAGACTTAGAAGGATAGATTAGTGAAATAGGAGAAAAATCAAGGGGGTCTTGGAAACCAAACAGAGACAATGATTGATTCAGGGAAGTTGTAATTGATTCTGCCAAATGCTGGGAGAGGTTGAATAAACTGAAGACTGTGCACTGGATATTGATTTCGTGAGTGACAATGTTTTCATTTACCTTGATAAGAACAATTTTAGTGGGAAGTCTGATTGAAGTCAGTAAAGGAGAGAATGGGACGTGAGGAAGTGAAAACAGACACTAATGTTTTATGTTATCTGTTGCCGCAAATGCTTAGAAGCAGTGGATGTGATAGTTAAGAGAACAGGTGCTATAGTCTTAGACCTCAGCTATTATTCCTACTGTACCATCTGTTAGTAAGTCACCTAACCTTTCTAGCCAGAGTCCTCACCTATACAGTAGAGATAATAGTACAGATCATTTCAAAAAGTTGTTGTCAAGGTTAAATGAGAAATGTGCGTAAAGTTTTGTCAGCCCATAATAAGTGTTCAATAAATATTAGCACCATCCCTAATTTAAGCAAAATATTGGTATAGCTTCAAGACTCTACATAGTTCATTATGTCTGAGAGTAATTGTTGGTTGAGGTGGTAATTATGAAAGAATATGTATAAAATTATGATTATCTGTGACAGGGGAGCAGAGAAATGCTGCAATATAAGAGTTATAATGACTCATATATATTAATTTTTCATGGGATGATGATGGAATAGCCAGGTAGCAGGGGGAACTGGACAGGGAAGAAATGGCTCCTGAGGGTATTTTGGGGGCTAAATGTAGGTGGAAGGCACAGAGAAGACTTGGAGACTAGACCAAGCCATTTCAGATAATATGTGGATAACCCACTTTAGATATATAGGAAGTAACCATTGATCTTGTAGCAGTAGTTATCACTTGGTCTTTGTTTACATCTGGCTTTTCTTACCAGTTTAGAAGAACGTGTCTTCCTCCACCCCTTAGCTCCAATTATATTTCTTACCTCTGCTCCTATAGTACCTACTATTAAGTATGGTCAAGAAAGAGGGCATCTCATCCATGCATATTCCAGACCCTCTAGTAACATGCTCAGAGGAAAAACTAAACAAGGAGAGAACAGCCTGTATGTGAGCAAATTAAGTTGGCCACAGAGTTATTTTCTGGAAACATGGAACTAAGAAAATCTCTCATGTCTAAACCTGCATATCCTGCAACATGACAGCATCGCCTTGTCTCACAGAGGGTTACTTCTGATGTCTCTCAAGGAAAGCTGACTGCATACTTGAAGATAGCAGTTTCTGATAGGGAGGAGCTCATCTGATAGAGACCTCACCAGTGGCCGAATACTAGGCTATACTGACTTACAGTAGGAGTTAGCAGTGGAACGTTCAAGACAGAGATACCTGTCTTCCTGCTTGGCACACTGTGACTTAGTGGCTGTAAGTGTATGGTTACATGCAAGAGTTCATTGTTTTTATGGGTTTTGTGGTGGGAGCTTGTTTGAAAAGGGTAAGGGAAGCCAAGATGGTCTCACAGTGGATAGCAGACATGTTGTAAATTTGCTTTCTTGGGCTGACGAGTTTATTTGAGTAATGGTGGAAGTAAAGCAGAGAGAAGCTAGTGGGCTGGGCCGGCAGCCCAGCACAGAGCCCTGGGCCCTTCATTCTCTGATAGAAAGCCCATCTCTGGTAGAGAGATGTTAGGTCTCTTTAGGACTTTTCCCCATTAACTGACTGGCAGGTTAGAAGACTCCTTAGCACAGTAAAATTCACATCTTAAAAGGTAGTTTAGGGAGAAGATGTGGCAGAAATTCATTTTGTCAAAGTAAATACGGTAGGAATGAGAACTGTTTGAGGGTACATACTATAAACTAGGCACTGTATTATTTTCTTGATATTCTCCGTTTAGTCTTGTGATGTAGGTTTTAATATACCCATTTTACAGATAAAACAATCCATGTTATAGTAAATTAGTGGCAAAGACAGTTAAACACAATTCTGTTGAATTCCAAAACTTACTATCTTTTTATCCTTTCTACTAAAGGCCATAGTAAATCAGTCTGCTCTCGTTGTTCATCTGCCTCTAGCAGTTTAGTGTAAAACACTGCTTGGGGCCAGATAATATATGAGTCTGGGCTGTGAAACTAAGTTGCCTGGAGTCCATTAGAGCTCTGCCACTTAACAGATGTATGATCCTGTGTGGATTAGTTAACCTGCCTGAATCTCAGCTTGTTTCTGAGATACGTTTCTCATGATAGTACTTACCTCACAGGGACATTTTGAAGATTAAGTGAGTCAATACATGCTAAGCATTTAGAATACTGCATGGCACCTAAAATGTGTTCAATAGTTATTAGCTATTATTATCCAAAACATGTTTTCCAGTGCTGTTATTCAATGAACCTAAAAAGGTTATACTGACCTTTTCAGGGAGGAAACAAAAAGCTCACTCACTGCTCCCCATGAAGCCAGCCTGTTAATGATTTTTGGTCAACAGTACTGTTTATGATTTCCAGTCTTCTCATTTGCTGGGCTTTCATGCTCCAGAGGCAGCATGGTAGAATAGAAAGGCACTGTACTTTGCCGTCAGAAGACCTGGGTTTGGGTTCAAGCTCAAATCACACTTTGTGTGACCTGGGCACTTTATCTTTCTTGCCAGGGGTTCCTTATCTGCACAGTAAGGAGGTTGGACTCCCTAATCTCTAGGACTCCTTGCATTCCCTAAATTCAGTGAATACCAAACAAAGTCACTTAGCTTCTCTGATCTCTGGTGCTCATCTGTACTGTAGCACTCCTGGTACCTTCTTTAGTCACTGAGAGATGCAGTGAGAGTGTAAGTGTTTGGTAGACTGTGACAGGCTATGCAAATATAGGAGTCGATCCTTACTATTATGAGCATTAACCCTGAGTAATACGCCTTGCTGTATGTGCATTGGTGCAGGGGCTTTTTCCACATTTTGTTGTCTTTGCCTACCCCTCACTGAGTTGGGTGGATCCACCTTAACAAGGTGTAGGGGAACACAAGCAGAGGATGGGGGTGCAGTACTGATGGTGGGAAAGCATCTTATTGGTTAATAGTGGTACATCCCAAACACCAATTACTGTCACTGCTTCTAAGGCTGATATATTTATCAGGATGAGTTACAAGGAAATATATGTACCCAGTGAGCGAGAATGCTGCATGGTCACCCCCTGTGATGTAAAATATGAGAATCTAGGAGGGGCTGTTTTATAATTCATCAGGTTCCGCTAGTGAGTTCTGTCGGAGTCTTAGTTATAAAGGCAAGTGTGAACCGGACAGCAGACAGGAGAACCTGGCACCAAGGAGACGGAGAAGCTGCCTTTGGTGCCTCCTGCCTCCTCCCTGCTTTGTTCCAATAATTTTGTGCTCGGTAAGTTCCCTGGCTTTGCAGCTAATCGTTGTTGTTGAATAAGCTTGGCAAACCTACCCGTAGTTTGGAATATGCACTTGCTGTCAGAAGTGTGTGTCAGTGCTTGGGCTCCTGACAAATTCCACAATTTCCTTTTAACGAGCAAAAAAGCTTAAAAGATGAAAGAAAACCCAATGAATCAATTATTCACCTTGATCCTTGGAAGACTGCTTTCTTTGGTTGCTAAAGTTTCTCAGGTTTCATTCTATCAGTTTCATTTGTTGGGTGAGCTTTGAAAAGAACAAGTCTCTTTGTCATGAAATTGTTTTTCTTAGCTGCCAAAAGGAGGTATGTACAGGGTGGTTTGTCCATCCCCACCCCCCTAATTCACTCTCCTCAGCAATCGGCAAATCTTAAAACAGACCGTTTGCCTGGTAACCAGCTCCAACCGAGCTGAACCTGTGCAAGGCAAGATTCAAATTGCAATCTTTTGTGTGAACAGAACTGAGGGGCTGTGAATAATTGGCATTGTGGCGATTATTGTGAAACTCAGTATGGTGGTAGTCCTGCGTTTTGCCGGGATGGGATCAGAATCCAATGAGATTTGCATTTGGCATGCCTGTTGATGATGTGGGAGAGGGAGTGAAAGAAAAGACTCGATCGTTACGGAAAGAGCTGTACGATGTACCCGCAGGACGGACAAATGCAGAAGGCATGACTGTTGTATTTGCATGACTTGTGGCTGGCTGTTTTCTCTAGTTTCATTGTCACCATTAACATTTACCTGAAGCTGCATTTCTGTCTCATCTGGGTGTGCTGCGGGTCCTTGCTCCAGGTCCTAGCTTCAGGCACGATGTGTGCTAACTCCTGGTCAGCTAACTATAGGAAGTCATTTCCTCTTCAGAAGGAAAGAGAAGTGAACGCTGTACCTTCTTAGACTCTCTGCTGTGTTGTTTTGCCTCTGTCCAAATCTCATGGAAACTAACAGCTTGACGTACTTTTTTTGCAATAGCAGATTTAACTGTGGTGTCATATGGCATATTATATATGGAGAGGAGTAACAAGGACATTTTTTTCAAATGTTTCAAGTGTGTCTGGCTTGTTGACATTCGCTTTATTTCACTGGCAAGTAGCTACTGTCTTCTAAACCCATAACTGTTTGTCCAAAGTGTTTACCTGCACACTATTGTAATTTCTCTTTACATGTAGAATCTGTAGATTTAACAGATGTCCTCTTTAACCTCAAAGAAAGCAACTCATTTTAGCATCTCTTTGAAAAAAAAAGTATGCATTTTTTTCACCAAAGACTTAGCTTACTCTTTGCTTTATTTTTTGCATAAATATTTTGGTTATCGGCACCAGCACACTTCCAATGAAGTTATTTCTCCTTTCTTAGTATACTTTCTGAATATACCAAAAACTTGGCAGATTTGGAACATGGAATATATATTTTTTCAGGAACACTTTTTTTGTACATGCTTCTTTTGTCCATAAATAGCTTTTCCATATTTTCCATTTCTCTGAATAAGTTCTGCTTAAAGAGCAGAGGAGTGATGTATTGTGGTTGGCACTTAGGGGTGTGTAACCTGAGACTTGGTTTCTAATCCACAAGCGGCTGCCCCACAAGGGGTCTGTAAAATGTCTTATGTTTGGCTCAAAGCTTATGGATAGAGCAATAATGATTAAGATAGGAAATTCAGCAAATCATCGCAGATACAAATGAACATCTGTGTTTGATGCTCCAGCCAGCCCATGACATTTTGTAAAGCTTAGGTCACACAGCTGAAGGGTCCTAAAAGTGTTAATATATCTTAATGCCAAGAACAATGTAGTTATATTTGTTGTAAAGTACCTTTGAGCTGTACTGCACATTAAATTTTTAAAAATTACATGCCAGACTCCATGGTTTATTTTATAGCAGTATCTGGGTTTTGATTCAGTGTGGTTTTATGGAAGAATAAACCTATGTACCAGTCTCAAAAACTGAACTTATTCTCATTTGGCAGTGGCTTTTCCATTTTCTCCACTAACCCATGATAAACTCTATTTATAGCAACAAAAGAAAATTTAATATGAGTTATCCCCAATTAAATTTACAGCAAGACAAATATAAACTGTGACAAGAAACCTCTTACAGGGCACATCCACACAAAACCATGTCTCTCAAAACAGGATTAAAAGCTAAACAGGCAAATGTTAATTTTGCCTACGTGATACATATAATTTCCTTTGAGAGGGTAGGGAAGGTGGCAAAAAGGACATGTTTAAAAGTGCTGTTCAAAGACCTGGCTCAGCAAGGTGTAAATGGAAAGGGCAAGGGTTTTGTGTCCCCAGCCAAGTATTATTGTCTGCACTTCACACTCTTTCTCTGTAAAATGGAGGAGGGGAAAATTGGGAGAATTAACCGAATTGATGACATAGGTAAAGCCAATAGTATACTATTTAGCACAAAGCAATGTCCAATGAAAGGTAGTCATTGTTGTAAATTGTATTTTGTCAAATATATTAACTCATTTTGATAGATGTTGATTTTGTAAGAAATGTGCATGGTAAACAGGAAGATTATATAATTTTTCTAATTAACAAGATATATTTCTTATAACTAGATCATTTTGTGTTTTTGTTTTCATTTTGGAAACCTAGTAAAGACAGGGTTATTACCTTTCTGTTCACTTTTAACTAATTCCTAGAATAGTATCCAAAGTCTTTACATACTTATTTAAAGAATACATTTTATTTCCAATAGAGAACATGGAAACAAACTGGTGCCAAATAACACATCATATCTTTGTACGTTATTTGCCAAATAACAACTAGGCCATAATTCCAGCCCTGACGTTGTACTAAAATACCTGACGATACTAGTAAATATAGTTTATGATGTCCCAGGCACTATGCTAACAGTTTTACATGCATTTTCTCATTTAATTTTCATCACTACCCTACCAGGTAGATCCTATTTTGCTTACCATTATCAAATAAGGAACTGATAAAGAAAATTTTGTTTAAATATACTACTAATGTAAATTGGCATATAGCAGTGCTAGGATTTAAACCCACGCCTGTCTGATTTCAGGATCCACATGGTGACCAACATGTTGGAAGCATGCAGTAGAGTTTGCCCAGCTCTTCACACTTCCATTTTGGGATCTTGGCCCCATATCTGCTTTGATTCCTCTCCTCATATGTTTAATCCCTCTCAGAGTTTAGGGAATATTTTAAAAATGAAGTTGGGGATTTCCTTGCTCCCACTTTTGGTCTATGCCAGTTAAGATCACATTTTCCTGAGCCATCTCTCCTATTCTTACCGAAGTATAAAATTTGGTATAAAAAAAATGAAACATAGAAAGGTCGTAAATCTACCAAATTCAAGGCAAGCTCTGAAAGTTACCCTAAATCAGTACCACTCTTTGAACTGAGCAAATTTCCCTGTTATCTCTGGCTTTAGAGAAGGCTCTAGGCCAAGAGGATGGGCTCTCTTAGATTTTGCTCTCTCTCCCTTCTGGATCACATTCAGGGTAAATAGGACTCAATAATTTTTTCCCCAAACATTCCTAAGCTCACTTTCAAGAGGTGTATGATGTGCCTCCCCAACCCCCTGTCTCCGAGTCTGAGGGGAAACCAAGAGTCTTCTATTTGCATGAGGGTAGGAAATAGGGCAAGGGATGGATGCTGTTAATCATTGCTTGCACTGATGAGCTGAGATGTCCACACATCTGCATGAAAGGTCTTTTGTGGTGCAGGAAGAAACTATGAAAAAGAAGAAGGGCTAGCCCAGGACTGGGAGCCTCTGTTTATGTTCTTGTTGTGGGTCCCAAAAAAATGAGTCAGCCCTACCTTGAGTTGCAGAAGATTTACTTATATTTCAGAGAAGTAAACTAAAATTCCAGTGGGTTGATTTTGTGGGGATTTTGTCTGTTTTTGCTTTTGACTTTTTTCCTCAATTAACCCAAAAGAAATCATCTGAAGAAGGAAATGGTCAAAACTGTGACGATCTCAGCTTCAAGGAAAGACGTTGGCTTTTCTAGTTCAGAGGCATAGTCTCACTTTGGAAAACAATTTTAGGATTGGCTGGATTAAAACTGTCTGCCATGTGTCTTTTAGGGCACTTGAAAACAGTTGCTTGGAGAGACCCTAGCTAATTTCAGGTGTCCTTTCCTTATCTCTAGTTTTAAATTGCAATTGTAACACTTAGGGCAGAGGACTAATAGAAGGCTGCCTGAATGATCCAAGTGGAACCCTGCCTCACAGGGGAGGTTCCCCCTGTAGGAAGAATCAAATCAAAGCAGAGATGACTATCAATGACTTTGTGTGGCCTTATGCCATTACTACAGCCCCTTCTGTTTAGTGCATCATTCTCCCAATAGTTCCTTTTCATCTTATGTCATGTTGGAGACAAAGACACTCCTAAGGAGAATTAACAGCCAGGAGTTCTAAGCAACAAGTCTTTGTGATTATTAAGAACTTTGAGGTTTGGGGGATTTTGGTTTTGTTTTTTAATGAAATGAAAGCTATTATGCAATTAACAGGAATGATTTTTTCCTTTTATTTTTGTTTCTTTTAGTATTATTTTCACAAAGTAGTTTTCTAGGTGGGAAGACAGAATGCATTGTTGGAAGTATTCCCTACTATTAAACCTTGCAACTTTGCATTCCTTAGCTATAAAACAAGTATAGCAATTCCTGTCTCACGCGGCAGTTGGGAAGATGTAAATGAGATAACTTTATTTCCCAGTATTAGCTATGCTTTCATCCATATGAAAGTATCTGACACAGTAAATACTTAATGTATAGTATGCCTACATGAAGTGTTCACCCAATCTGAAAATACAGTGGTTAAATTGATGACTCTGTGAAGACTAATGGGTGCCATATTTATTTTGCCTAGAAGAGTTGGTAGTAGAGATGGTGCAAAGAGATAACAAACAAACAAAAGCAAGACAAAGCATGCCTTTGGTGGTAGTATCTCCATTTTATTTTTAGTTTCTTCTTTATGTTTTATTTATCATTTGAACTTTTAATAAACATGAATCATTCACATAATTATAAGAAAAGGGAAAACACACTTTTAGGAAATTAGAGGAGAAAATAGCTGTTAGTATATTGTGAACATCTAACTCTGAAAGAGTCAAACCAAATATAAAAAAAATGCAAAATACTTGGGAAAGCCATGTGTTCTGGTCAGAATAATCCAGATTACCTTGCTTTGTTAGGTTATTTTCTAGTTCATTTGTCTATTATTAGTTATTTATTAAGCATGGACCATGTGCCAAGTGTTCTGCTGGGTGATGAGATAACAAAGATGAAATACTTTAATCCTTCAACTCAAGGAATTTATAATCCAAGAGACATGGATAAATAAGCCCATAGTTGCAAGTGTGATTCCTTCTCAGCCATGACAGTAACAGATAAGGCTGCTTTCCATTGTAAGTAGTGTCAAGCTTGCAAAACAAAGTAGTTTTCTAGGAGGAAAGGCAGAATGCATTGTTGGAAGTATTCCCCACTACTAAACCTTGCAACCTTGCTTTCCTTCACTATAAAGCAGGTATAGCAATTCCTGTCTCACAAGGTGGTTGGGAAGATGTAAATGAGATAACTTTATTTCCCGGTATAAGCTATGCTCTCATCCATATGAAAGTATCTGGCACAGTAAATACTTAACACATAGTATGCCTACATTAAGTGCTCACCCAATCTGAAAATACAGCAGTTAAACTGATGACTCAAACTGACTTGCTCAACAAAGGGTATATATACTCATATTGGTAATTGTAACCTAAAAGTACATCAGTAAAGTCAGCTTCAAGAGGTCTGATCCTGTAGCTCAGCTCACAATGTTGTCAAGAAATCCCTTTTGGTCTTGCCACACTGCCTGTCTTTGTGTTAGCTTCATACCAAGACTAATTGCCCTCATGGCCCCAGGACAGTTGCCAGTGGCTCCTAGACAACTTGTTTTCATAGTCACATCCGGCTAGAAAGAGATCCTGGCAATGATTGCTAGAATTCACTTTGAAGAGACTGGCTTCTATCCACCCCTGAACATGAGACCAAATCTCCAGCCCCATTCTAAAGCTTAAATAGGATAAAGACAGTCTCCCCAGGACATTATGAGTCCTTAACTGAAATTTGGCAGCTTTTGCTGTTAGGATGGGATGGTGGTGGGGAAGTATGCTGGAAAAGAATCCAGCAGCCATCTATAACCTGTGAAATGTACAATACATAATGTACAAATGTCTACTAGAGTTAGTACATAACATAATGGAATGAAGGCGAAGCATTTGATGGTGCGTGTCCCTAAATTGGTTTCCAGGAAGAGTAGGAGTTTGCTAGGGGAGAAGAAAGAAGGAAAGGCTTTGAGGTATAGAAAAATGCTCTTTGCCACAAAAGCTAATGAAGTAATTGTTCAACTCACTGCCTATCTTTACATTGGCACTACTGCGGAAATCACCAGTCAGAAGCCATGTGCCCAGTAGAATAACAAACAGAAAACCTGGAGTATCAGTCTCACCAAAATTTGTTGTTAAATAATGACCATTGAGTTCTAAGCTAAACCACAGTCGAATGTTCTGATTCTTTACAATGTGGATACAGATTTGGAGTCAATCAATGTGAACTTTAAAATGTATGTTACCAGGCTCAAGAATTATAGTATTTTGAACAACATCATCATCTTCTTCTTCTCCTTTTTACTTCTAATTAAACCTGCTCAGAGAAGATTAATGACTTATACAACAACTCAAGTGTATTTGGATTTTGATATCGTGATGTTTGTGATGCTAAAAAATATGATAAGACAAATAAGAATATATTTTGGTACGTGTGTTTGCTATATCACTTTGGAAATGAGGCATAGAGTAAAATATTTGTTAACAAAATGTCAATGCTTCAAAGAAAAATTAGACTTCACTCTGATTTCTGGATAATTCAAAGTTTATATAATTCATAAGTTCTTCAGCCTTTGGCAGTAATCATCATTTCTTTCCACTGAGGAAGTAGAATACTTCCTTCATTAAGATTATACTTAATGGGCTTGGTAATAGTTTTCCACTAAAATTCCTGACTCCAAATTTAATTAACTACACTTTGGATTGTTTTTCCACTTTTACAGCATGGAAGAGGAAGTGACAAAACCGTTATTTACTTTCTATCACAAGCGTGCTCATACAGTTCACAATTTTCTGTCATCCAAGTGCAATGATTAAACATTCTTATTTCACTCATGAAGCTTGTCTCAGTGCTGTCAGTCCACCTACCTGGTGGGTATGCTCCTAAAATATTCATTTGTCTATCTAGTTTCATTCCAAAGAACAGAAAATAATAGCAATAAACAGAATCAAAGTATATTTCCTCTTGCCCCTTGCTTCTGGTGTATAAAATCTGTTCAGAAAATCTGTATCCAGGCATGGGTAAGTGCTCCCAGCCCAGCTGTGTCAGTGAAGAGCCCAAGACTTCTGTTTTAACTCAGAAAACATGCTTGAGTCAGAGAAGGGTGCAATGACCAGGTAGGAAATGCTTCCCAGGGCACTGGCTTCTTCCTCTTCAGATTAGACAGTTCTCCAGTGCAGAGAAAGAAGCAACTAAAAATAGTGGAAGGGTGACAGATAATGTTTATTTAAAAGCACATATGTCACATAAGCATTAAAAGGTACCATTATTACTGTGGCATAACTCGCTTCCCCATAGCACAAACCAGATAAAATATTCTTTGTCTTGTTTTGTGGCTTCCTTGTACAAATAGAGAAACTGTTCCTTAGATGAATTTCTTACCTTATCAGTAAGTGTGTTGAGTTCCTGACAAATAGAGGATGCCAAAGAAGTATCAAAAATGCCAGTGCTAATATTCCGGCTGCAGGCAGTGCTTCTGCTTCTTAAAATATTGAAATATATTCTTTTTAGTAAATAGCTTCTTCCCTGGGCTCTTTAAGTGCTCCTCTCCAAGCTGCTTCAAACTGGAATCCCTGAATCCCTTCCCTAGGACTCTCACACATCTCCATGCTTGAGCAACTAAAGCATTAATACCTGGCACAGCTAGCTATAAATATTTTGACATCACTTCTTTGTAACACTCATCTTATTTTTAAAGAACTTATGGCTACAATTAGGGAGAATAACATTTAGACACAGGAACAATGTGTAACTAAGTATTAAGATGTTTAAGACGGCCCTTTATGCGTTTTTACAAAGTGGGTAAAGGAGATATTTGAGGTTGTCTGGAAAGACAGGTCAGGGATTTGGATAGGGCAGAGGTAAAGGAGTAAAAGACAATGGCAGAATGTACAGTTTTAAAAATTCATTTACTTAACAAATAATAACAAAATTCTCCGTTTGTTTATTGCTGCTGTGTGCAAATCACTGAATACATGTTATCTCATTTACTTCTCACAGTAGCACTATAAAAATAGAGGAGAAAATGATGCTTGGTCACATAGTTGGAACGTAGCAGGACAGCACATGTGATACCCACCATTTCCCACGATGTGCAAGACACTGTATTAGGTGCTTGAATATGAAGATATATCTTTCTACTTGTATGGGCCAATAACAAACCCAAGGAAATACTGGCAGCCCCTTAATTGAATAAAAAATTGCTAGTGGGTCTTCCACCATCAACAGCATCATTTTAAAATATTACAGGATAATGCCTTATTGTCTTGCTTGCTTCAGTTGCCCCACTAGCAGCATAAAGAGTAAAATGTGAGCCATAAGGTGCTAGCTAAACTCATTATAATGTGATTATCTGATCTTCCAACATTAGTCTTCTCATGACCTTTTCATAACATAGGACATTAGAAAAAACAATAAAGCACACAGTCAAAATGATTAGCCTATTGACAAAGTGTTGCTTTCCATCTTTAAATGGAAACTGAAAGAGGGAGCTTATTAATGATTCCATGGCAAATATCCCTTTTTTTGAAAACTCTCCAGTTATGCCTTGCACAACAATGAGCATATGTTTGTCATGACTAAAAATTATTTGGAAAAATACATGTTTTTAGGCCAAAACATAGGCATCATAGGCATTGCCTCATTTCTTACTAAAATACCTCACAGAGAGATTTGTTTTGTTTTGTTGTGTTGTGTTGTGTTTTGTTTGATGAAGTCTTGCTCTGTCGCCCAGGCTGGAGTGCAGCGGCGTGCGGCTCACTGCAACTTCCACCTCCTGGGTTCAAGCGATTCTCCTGCCTCAGCCTCCCAAGTAACTGGGATTACAGGTGTGTGCCACCACACCCAACTAACTTTTTTTGTATTTTTAGTAGAGACGGGTTTCACCATGTTGGTCAGGCTGGTCTCGCACTCCTAACCTCATGATTCACCCGCCTCAGCCTCCCAAGGTGCTGCAATTACAGGCGTGAGCCACCACACCCGGCCTGAGAGTTTCTTGAAGGCAGGGATTTGATTTCATTCATCCCTATATGCCTAGCATCTCACATGATGCCTCAGCAGAAACACACCAAAAATACTGGTTAATAAATGCCAGCTGATACATTCTTCAAAGGAGGATGGAGACAACATGAGAGAAAAGGTGGGGAAGAATTTCTGAAGCTGAGCTAGAAGATGATACAGGAGTTTACTAGATTTATAGAGAAGAGTATTGTTAGGATTACACTGAGCAATATTCCCAAAATAAGTAAGTATGCTCACAGAGTTTGCATGTTTAAGAAAATCAAGGAGGCTGGGCATGGTGGCTCATACTTGTGATCCCAGCACTTTGGGAGGCCAAGGCGGGCAGATCACCTGAGGTCAGGAGTTTGAGACCAGCCAGACCAACATGGAGAAACTCTGTATCTACTAAAAATACAAAATTAGCCAGGTGTGGTGCCTGTAATCCCAGCCACTTGGGAGGCTGAGGCAGGAGAATGGCTTGAAGCCGGGATTCAGAGGTTGCAGTGAGCCAAGATGGCGCCATAGCAGTAGTCTGGGCAACAAGAGTGAAATTCCATCAAAAAGAAAAAGAAAGAAAGAAGGGAAAGAAAGGGAAGGAAGAAAAATCAAGGAAAGCCTCAATGTTTCTACAACATTTTTTTCTCCTGGTGTCCCATTTCTCTAAATTTCCTTCCTTACTCCCCTCCCCTTTATTTGTCTAACCCTCCACTCATTCTTTAAAACTCAGGCTTCTTCAATAAAAAATTGGCAAAGAAAAAAGAGACATAGGGGAAACACTTAAAAGTAACAAATTGTAAGCAATGAACATTTGTGTATTTCAATTCAAACAAAACATAAATGGTAAAACAAATCATGACGATGAGACAGTTAGAGATTTGGACACCAATTACATATGTGGTGACAAGTTATTGGTAATATTTGAGATGTGATAATTGTATTATGCTTATATTAAAAACAAGCACCTTATCGTTTAGAGCTACACACTGACATATGCATGGATGAAATTATTTGCCTCAAAATAATACAGGAGAGGGAAAGTGAGTAGGGATATTGATGAAACAAAAAATAAATAAGCATTATTTGTTTATTTATTGATTAATTGTCCTCCTGAAAGATGTTTCTCTTCCTTTCCTCCCCACCAATTGGATCTTTCTTGCTATATCTCAAATACTCCCAGTTTATTTCTGTAACTACATTTATCTCATTATATTGTAATTATCTGTTTTAGTGGATCTTATCACCAGAGGGAGCTCATTAGTAAGGACAGATTTTTCTTTGTCCTTCCATTGACTGCTAATACGAGGGGCTCAATAGTATTGGATAGAAGGATGAAAAGATAAATGAATGGATACAGACTCTACATAAGGATGTGTGATTCAAGTAGTGTGGGTTCCCCTTGATTTCCCCTACATTCATCTAATTCTTAAGAAACAAATCTCAATTTATGTTTTATACACTAAACAGCATTTGCTCACAACAGAAAGCCATAAATGCAGCAGTCTAATTAAAACTAGATAATTCACACATTTTCATTTAATATTAACAGAATACAATGTTGCAGGGCCATGTTCTTAATTAGGATAAGATAACATTGTACCAAACCCATTTAGTTGTCACAGTGATAAGGACAATATAAAGGAAAACATTTTCCTTGTGTTTAAAATTTTTTAAAATTAAATTAGGGTTATTTGAATCTACTTTTTAAATGTAACATTTACAAAGAAATGTACATATACACAGAAATACATACATCTATATATGTATTCATGAACATGGAGTACACATTCCATGAGACACAGCAGCCTAGAATGTTTCTTTATAGAAACAAAAGTTTGCCTCCTTTTTATTCTTAAGGAAAATATTTTAATCAAATCACTTCATAGTAGTATACTATAATTGGAAATATCAATTTACTTAGATTCCTTTCTACTGTTAACATGTACACACCCAAAAATTTGCTTGAGAAATAATTTGGGAATATATCTGTCCTTCAGAGTTCTTAGTTACCCACCCAGGAGAAATGCAATTAGATAAATTTATTAAAACATGCATGATGTTACCAAGAGAACCTGTTTAGCAGACCAGATGGAATTGCTGGGTTTTTCTTTTAAAAGAAATGTCTTCATCTATGACAACACAATGAATTTTCTTACATCTTAAAATTTCATGAATATGTGCTTGTGAGTGAGCCCAAAGGTGTTTGTTTTCTTCTGTGGTAGAGATAAAATTCCTGGTATTAAATTGCAAATAAGAACAACATATACCAAAACCTATCATGGTGACCAAGAAATATTGAGACTCGAAATATAGAGTCACCAGTGATGGGCGTTTTTATTTCTGTATGTCCAGAACCTAGCCTTGGCCTAAAAACTGTGGGTGCTCAGTAAATTTTTGTTGACCTTTTTTCCTGCTTTCACCTTCTCCTGGGAACCTTGTCACCTATCACCACAAGTATCCACTTTATTTGTAACATGTAGAAGAAGCCCAGAAATGATGAAAGCACATTAACTGGAGAAGATTCTATAGTTTGGCAAGACTCTTGAGAAATGCAGAGGTGAACTAAACATCTGTTTACCCCTAATCCTCACAGAACTCACTGGAATATTTATGATGCCTGTCCTTGGCTGCATAAGCTGATTGAGTTAGGTAGATGTGATATTGAACCCAACACGGTATACATCACTGCCCTGAGAGCTAAGAGACCAAAGAATTTAAAGCATAGCTATGAGGTTAAAATTATTTTCAGGTAATCATCTTTTCACCATTTGGGTCAAGATTTAGTTTTGAACTATCTTTCCCTCTTAAATCGATAGCTCTTCCTTTGGCTTGCCCTAATGAGGAACTGCATAACTGCAAGTGTTTGCTCTTTCATTTATTGAATTACCTAGAAAGTATTCATTTAGTACCTACTTTATGTTTAGCACTCTTCTGGGTGCAGAGAAATACATGATGGCTTTTCATGTTTGTTTGTCTTAAATTTTTTCCTTTGTTTTCAAGGTTGGAAAGGTTGTCTGTTCCCCTTTATTTCAGGTCATAAACACCCTTGTGATGCCTTCAAACTGGGGTCAAAATATAGCAATCAACATGAAAATATTTAAACTTGAAAATCATAGGCCATTATATTAAGGATACAAATTATGCTTCGTTTTTAATTAAGTGGACCTAAGTTTGAAGCGTTAAAGGATTCTTCTGTTTATAAGTGGGTTGTATTCTTGTGTGAGCCTTAATTGTATATTGCATATCTATAATATATGTATACATTGGCATACAAATGTACATGTACACAGAAATACATACATCTATATATGTATTTATGAAGAGTATACCTTGCAGCCTAGAATGTTTCTTTATAGACTTTTCAGTGGAAACATACTCAGTATCAATTTGCTTTTATATATGGCCTTCTGAATTGAAAAGTTATTGCTAGAGGTGAGAATATTATTTTGCAGTAAATTAATAGGAATGAGTAATTGGGAAGAGTGTGAGTAGGGAGAGGGGGTTCGTGAGGAGAGGGACCAGGTCTGTTTTGCCTACTACTATATTCCTAAGACCTAACATAACACTCTGCCTGGCACACAGTAGTAGGGTTCAGTGAATAAACAGATCAATTAATGCAAGCTCAGGATTGGGAAAATCTTTCAATAGAGCATTTTGATGGGCCAGGAAATTCTTTGGCCATAAAATAAAGAAGAAACTTTTGCTCCCTGGAGATTTCATTAAACTCAGCAAACATGTATTGCCTTCTAAGTTTTACCAGGGACTAGTAATTTGGTGCTGAGCTAATAACAGTTCCTGAGCTTTAGAAGCTCACAGTCTAGCATAAAAACATATATATACACACACACATACATACATATACATGTATGTATATATAGTTTTTCTTCTATTTTATTGTAATTTAAATTACAAATATAGCATATGAGTACAATTATATTAGTGTTAAAAAAGTACAGAGATAACCCAGAGAAAGGAGTGTTTACCTCTACTTAGTAGGGCTAGGAAAAACTTCTCCGAATGTCTCTGCAGTATTTTAAAGAACCAAGGCTATCCCAGGTAGAATGAGCAGCCTATATAAAAGTATGGAGCTATGAAACAGCAAGACGTGTCCTGGGACTGATAGCTTTTTGTTCTTAAGCTGTAAAATGTGTTGTGTGTCTAGAGAAGAGTGTTAGATGAGCCTGGAGAGGAAGAATTGAAAATAGATTTTCTTGGCAAATTGACAACTGGATATTTTTATGTATCAATCTGAAAGTCCTCCATTCTACCTTGTTTCTACATAAATCTGACCCTGCTTCAATATCCACCACGTCTGTGATGCCAGACATAGCCATTGCTTCCATGAACATCAGCTTGAGTACCATCATTTTGTTTGGTTGGTTTCTTTCTTTGTTTTTGTTTCTGCCTTTTTTTTCTTCTTCTTCATTTCCCCAGAAAATTGTAAAGTGACTGGCAGCCAGGAGCCATCATTTTCCTCTTCCTTTAATTTCTTTACATGATTAGTAGCAAGACCTAGACCAACTAGAAGGAAGTTAGCCACCTCTGGAGAGAACATCACTAATTTCCTTAGCATGACTTTCTGAATTGAAAAGGAGTTTGAACAAGCTGGCTGCATTTTTGGACCCACTACCATGCTGAGACCTTTATATTCAGGTAATGAGTATTTGTGAAGCTCACATAAAATTCCTCCTTTAAGACTAGAAAACAAAAGTTCAATCCAAACCTTTGGATCAACAGAAACAAAAACAGAATTGTTTACAAGTGAATGAGAAAATCTATTAACATCATGCCAGCTGCATATTCTCAACCCTCCAGGAATGCATGTCAATCTGAGTGTCATATCCTTAGACAGCTATAATAAGCGTAGGTAGGACAGAGTTTGCTTATCACTATTAAATGGTAATAAGTCCATTTCAAAGGGCAAATGAATGAAAAATGCACTTGAAAACTTATTGGATACACTAAGAAAAGGCTGTCTAAACTTCATTGTAGACAGAAGACAAAAGCATATTTTAAGAAATTCTTCCTTAAAATAAATCTCCTTTATTCATATTTTTATATATTTCATTGTCTTGGCTTATGTCTATGAATAGATGCAACTTTAATTACTCAGAGGCAAACACGCCTAAGGAAAGATAAAGTGTTGACCGTACATCACAGTTTGCCCAGGCCAGTTCCAGTGTATGCCTGGGTTTGGAAGAAGATCACAGACTGTTGGCAAATGGGGCTGGAATGAGAGTATAGTGTTGTTTAAGGTCTGTTGGAGAGGGAATGAAAGGGACTTCATTCTTTCTCTGTATTTAGAGGTTGGATGAGAACTAGCACAGAAGGCCAAAGCCCAGGCTTTGAATTTTGCCCCCTTCACTTACCAGCAATGTGACTTTGGGCAAGCCATGGGACCTCTCTTTGGTATCAGTTCTTTTCAGCTCATGGTGGAGTCTTGTGCTTGGTAGAAGGGTCACTTTATTAGATAGTTACAATTAAGCTGTTTCAAGAGGTAACCAAGTAGGGAACGAAAGTCTGGAAATCTTACTGGATAAAATGAGTTAAAGCAGTGGTCCCTAACCTTTTTGGCACAAGGAACTGGTTTCGTGGAAGACAACTTTTCCATGGATGGGGTGGGTAAGGGGAATGGTTTTGGGATTAAACTATTCCATCTCAGATCATCAGTCATCAGACATTAGATTCTCACAAGAAGAGGAAACCTAGATCCCTCACTTGTGTAGTTCACAATAGGCTTTGCACTCCTGTGAGAATCTAATGCAACCATGGATCTGACAGGAGGTAGGGCTCAGGCGGCAATGCTCACTCACCCACCGCTCACCTCCTGCTGTGCGGCCCAGTTCCTAACAGGCTGTGGACCCCTACCAGTCCGCGTACCAGGGGTTGGGGAACCTCTGAGTTAAAGAAACCATGGCTGCCTAGCTTCAAGGGATAAGAACAACAAATACAATAACTTTCAAATACAAGAGAGCCTTCAAGGAGATAAGAGATTATAAATTTTATAACTACAGAGGGCAGAAGTAGATCTCATGGTGGGGGAATTAAAATATTTCAGTTCTGTATAAAAAACTATTGAATAATGAGATCTATCTAGCAAATGAAAGGGGCTAATCTTGAAAATAATGCTAGTGAAGACAGGAAGCAGAGAACTTGACATTCATGTTTGTAAAAAAAAAAAAAATCATGGGGGAGATAGTGGGTCAAGTTGGAGGGGGCCTGAGGAAAATCCCCATGGAATGTGATAGTCCTTTATTTATCTTCCAATTCCCATGCACCCTTGTATGTATCATTTCTTTGTCTTTTTGACTCCTGTTACCGCTGACAGAGAACTCCAATCTCATGCTCCTATCGTAATGCATTCCCCATTCTCTAAAAAAAAAAAAACCTCAAGAATCTCCACAGTGGTCATAGAAATTATTCATTTTTCCTTAGACAAGTTGCCTAGTGGTTGACAAGGGGCATGTCTGATCTGCTTTTCTTTTCTCTAGGACATATGGAATGGTTTGAATATTTATTATTGTAGTTAAAGCAACATTTAAAAAGATAAAAGAAAATGGTAAGCTCTATAGTCTTGAAATTCTCTGTGATCTCTCTTCCTTTGAACTTGCTTAACCCCTGAATCACAATATCTGTTGAATCCCTCAGGTCATCCCTGCAGAGAGAGAGAGTACATAAGAGATTATCTAATATTTAGAAAGTATAAACCCCATTTGTACTCTATATTGCTGTATTCTGTGACACTATGTCATAGTTGACTGTTTGCTGGTTTAACTCTTATAGCATAATGTAAAGCCCTTATGACCAGATGATGTGCCTTATTCACTGTTGTATCTCCATTGCCTAGCACACTACTTGACATAAGAAAGCAACCCATGCATAGTTGAAGAATGAAAGACAGCCCATTCTTCTCTCCTAGAACTAACTCTACCAGCCTCTTCCATGCAAGATTCTCCCTCACAGCCCAGTTCTATTTTACAGTAGCTTGGCCCCTCTTTCTAAGGCTTCTTAAGTCTTCTTTTTTTCAAGCTGAGTACCAGTCATCTCTCACAGGCACACACTTCATTTTTCCACACATCTAAGGTTTCAAGGCATTCTATTGATTTTCTTCCCTAACAATACTTTAATATTGGTTGGTTAATCAAGTGCCAGATTCCTGTTTATTGAGCATTTGCTATAGTCAAACACTCTTCTAGATACTGAGAAATGTTCAGCCATGCAAAAAAACATGGTCTCTGTCCTCAAACTCTAGTTGAGTCTTAAGATATATAAGTAGAATGAAGAAACTCATAGTGTCTTCCAGGACTCAGTTAAATGCTAAATAAATGTTAGTGCTGGCTTGATGAGCTTTCAGAAAAGGACCTTTCCAGAACGAGAGATTTGGAATCTTTAGGAAGCACATAGACGTCAGTTAGCTTTTCAAAGGTAAAATGAATCTGGATCATAAGTTAGACACACAGACATTTTAAGGAAGGATGATGCACTCTTCAATGTTATACTTTTTAACTCAACAAATATTCATTGAGCATCTGCTGTATCCCAAGCACCAAGCTAGAGACTAGTACTGTGAATTTTCTGAAGTCAAATGTGGTTTGGTTTTCCCCCATTTAATTCCAAACCATCCATGACCTCATTCATTCCTGCAGTTTTAACTACTACCTCCCAGCGTGCAAAAGCCACCCAACTCTACCTGTCCACCCCCAGATTCTTTCAGTAACTCTAATCTTGACTTTCCTTTAAAAAAAAAAAAGTGAGGTGTGACGATTCTGGTCTACCCACTCTCTGCCAGCCATTCCCACTCCCCTCCACCCAAATGCATCAGATGCCGTGAAACTTACAAAATATGCAGACATTTAATTCCTTGCAACTACATAACCTCTCTAGTAAAAAACATGCTTTTAAGTATCCTTCCACACCACTGCTGCCTATTTGGGACTGGAGAGCATTGTTGGCTAATGTGGACCAGCCTGCAGGATAACAGTCTATGTGTCAACAGACTCTTTCTTGGTGAAGAAAGTGTCTTAGTGAAGACAGTACTATTTTCATTCACTGAATCCATAACATGGGCCAGATGCTATGCTAGATGCTTTCTGTCTACAATGGCTTGTCTTTACGGTAAGCTCTGTAAGAGAGCTATCATCTCCACCATTATATAAATGAAAAAACTGAGGTCACAGAAACAGCTTGCCCAAGATTTCAGATCTAGTAAGTAGCAGGAATCAGGATGAAAACACAGATCAGTTTGGTTTCAAATTGGACACTCTTTTTAATACATTACAATGAAGGCAGATTAATAGTTTTCAGTGCCTCAATCTTATTTGGAATGTAGGGATGGATGAATTCTTATTTCTATCTGCCTCAGAATTACAATGCCCTTGACAACTGAGGTTTCTAAGGAAAATCAACAGCCTTATGTCAGTACCTAGGAACCTCTGAGGTATTCTTACTATGCTGAACTATGGGAGGCATCTTGACATTAAGGTTAATAGTATTACCAACCCACAGATGGCTTATGGCCCAGGTGACCCCTGAGTCAGAGCATACAATCTGCAAATGTATGTCTGGTGGAACAAAACCAGTGAACTTTCATTCATTTATTCATTCAGTTAATACTTGGCAAGCTTCTACTATGTGCCACACATACATTATATCTGCAATGATACTGCAGATACAATGTATGTGTCTAACAGGGTGTCTTGCCAGCCTAATATATATTTAATAAACCACTTGTCTTGGGAATGAATGTCCTTTGCCTATGTATAGAGAGGTTTTCAACTGCAATGGTACTCTGGCAGGAGGAACAGTGCAAACAACTCTTAACCTCTGAGATAAGATTTTGACAGCAACGTGGTATATTATACCCACTCAGAGCAGTCCCTGAATGGAAAAAGCAAAAGTACATTGGGAATTGGACAGTCCATGGCTCTACTCTCAGATCTGGCATTTAATACTTTGCTGTATAATTTTAAATTATTTTGTCTCTGGGAGCCTCAATTCCACAACTGCAAGGCAGGGATGATAATAATGCCCACTGAATGGATGGTTTACTCAATTATTTAACATATATTTATTGAACATTAAATCAGTCAGGAAAATAGATAGCACCTTCATTATTTTAAGAAGAAAGCAGTGTAATTCAGGGTAATAATGTGCTTAGAAACTGTTTGAAGACTGATAGTCAGGGATGGAAGCAGCTACCACCAAATCAGGTAACCTCAGGGAGACATTTCCTGAGCCACAGTTTCTTCCAGCCGTGAAGCTAGAGACCAACAGTGGACTGTAGAGTCTGAGGAAACTGTAAGATACTGGAGCAGTGCTGACAGTCACAAAATCCTGTGATCCTGTGCCAGTCTGCTACTTCCCTTTAACGTCCTGGAGCTTATGGAAGTTACTCTGGTTGAGAGAATGTAAACTGGAATTCTACTGACAAAAGGCTCTGAGCATATAGTTCTCAGGCTTCCTGCTCTTGTGATATAGTGGGAAGCATGGGGGTGGCAGAGTTAAGGAACAATGCAGAGGACCAGTAGCAAGAGCCAGAACAAGCATCTCCTATATGCCAGGAACGGTTCTTAGAGTACAGAGGTAAATCGAAGAGACAAATATTCTCATGTGGCTCACATTTAATTGTGGGAGATTCAATGAGTTAATGTATTGATGCATTCCACAGAGCACAAAATATAGCAGATTTCTTAGAAGTAATTATTCCCTTTTTTAAAGTTCTATATATTGGTCCAAGAGAATATAACACTCTGCCTCCTCTCCATGAGATTTCTGACAAGGTAGATAATTCTGAGATTAGAGAGGGAAAGAGCTGGGGGTCGTGTTTTGGAGCCAGATAGTGAGGTTTCAATACAGTGCTTGCTTTTTGCAGATAGAGCCACTTTCAATCTGTATTGACTTTGAAAGACATTTGGACCTGCCTCAAAGCATGTATTCTTTCCATAGATAATTCAGGCCATCTTTGAGTCTAATGTGAAAGCTGTTTTGAGCACTGCAGATGCCCTTGTCCTTATTCCAAGCTGTGGGCTACAGTGGGTAGACATGAACTTTGGAGTCAAACAAATCTGGCTGTCCTAGTAGAGTCATAAGTGGCAAAGTACTTTCTTTCTGCTGCTGTTTCCTTACCAAAAAAATTGGTAGGCATTAAAGTTAATAGTATTACCAACCCACAGATGGCTTATGGCCCGGGTGACCCCTGAGCCAGAGCATACAATCTGCAAATGAATGTCTGGCAGAACAAAACCAGTGAACTTTCATTCATTCATTCAGTTAATACCTGGCAAGCTTCTACTATGTGCCACACATACATTATATCTGCAATGACCATCTTTGAAGACATTTTTCAATACATGTGTATATTAAACTCACTCCAAGTATATTAAAATACAAATGTCCTGTAGAGATACAAACCTTGCCTCTTCACAGTAGGCATGAGGATGAGAGATGAACATGTCAGGGCATGTGTAAATGTTGTCATTTACATGAATGATTCATTTACTCTGTCCTGATGCTTTGTCAGTCACCTTCATATCTGCCCCTAATAGGAGGTCACTCTGTCTTGATTTCTGTCTTGAATCAGAAGTGTAAGGTGTAGCGGGTTTACTGAACCCCAGCATTGAGGCACTCTTGCAGTGCCCTTCAGAGTCTGGGGTAAAAGCTGTCTTGAGCACTGCAGTTGCTCTTGTCCTTATTCCAAGCTGTGGGTCACAGCCGGTGGACATGAACTTTAGCGTCATACAAATCTGGCTCTCCTATTAGAGTCATAAGTGGCAAAGTACTTTCTTTCTGCTGCTGTTTTCTAACAAAAAAAAATTAATATTATAAAATCTAACTTGCTGTAGTATCATGAGGATTAAATGAGACAAAATATATATTATCTGGCACATAGTAGGTGCTCCACAAATGTTAATTTCTTGACCCACTAATAATATATTGTTGTAGATATTTCCTTCATTGTTATTTCAGTTTATTTTTTATTTTATCTGAAAAATGATAGGAATAGTAGATGCTTACGGTCTTTTACATGGGCATCCTATGGAGAGTTTGTCTCCATAACAACTATATAAATAGTTATTATGAATAGTTATATGAATAATAATTGTATTCTCATCTAATAGATCCTGAATTTAAGCACGAGAGAGGTTGGATAACTCACCCAAGATCATTGCACTAATTCGGAGTCATAGGTGGGATTTAAATGCAAATGCTTTTACACCAGAGCCAGCACATCCCCCACAGAACAAGGTTGCCTCCCACTAAACTCGTGCAAAGCAAAAGAGGTATATTTGGTGTTTGAATTTTCTGTTACTACAAGCAGAGCAAAGGGCATCATGCAAAGAACATGATGACTGGAATCTTAAAAGCACATCTTTGTTGTAGAGTAATATCAGTCTGCAGGGTTGTTGTTCACAAAACTTAGTATAATCTCCAACACTAAGCAGGTGCTTGATATAGGGTTGTGGATATTATTATGGGGGAGTCATAAGAAGTGTACATATGGGGAAAGATGGGATGAGGGACAGAGGGAGGGAGACCAAGATGGGAGGAGGGAAAGAAGTCAAATAGTACAATTTTATCACCTTTCTGTTTATCTTTCTATCACTTCTTTCCATCAGCCACCCCCTTGTGTACCTCAAGTCTTTCTCCTCCTGTCTGTACTGCCTGTATGATTTTTACTTATGTCACCTTAAATGTTAGTATGTGACTTTATCTATAGTCACATGCACAGTGTTACCAAGGTGAAGTATTATGTCATATGTGCTTCTTGTAGAAAATGACTATAGGTAAGTGTCCTAAACATCGTTAAAGAAACATGAGACCATCTATAAAAATATATGCACATACCACCCCTGGAGATAGCAGCTACTGGACTCAGGCTGATGGTGGCCACGCAGGAATGGGGGTTCAGTGGCATCAAACTTTTCACTTTTTGGGTAGCCACCAATGTGGATTTTGTTGTAAAATTTAAAATTTTTAAACGTTAACCCTTGGTTCATATTTCTGAAAACACTGTGAAATAAAAGGGAACATAATTGTTGGTCACATGGTTGGCAGTCTGCTGATTTATGACCTCTTCCATAGCGTCTGTGTCACAGAATCTGAACCATGTTATTACATGTTATTGTTTCTGTGTGTTCTTCCCACTGGGCTAAGAGCTCCTAAGGGCTAGGTTATGTCTTATTTTTCAACAATAAGAGACACAGTAGATGTTCAAAACACACACACACACACAAAACAAAACAAAACACAAAAAACACCTATCCTTTTGCACACTTTCTTTCTCTAAAAGTATGGCCCTCTATTTACCTTCCAGAACAATCTTTTTGTGTCTTAGTCTTCTCGCTATACAACATTTATTTGTGAAGTTTTAGTCATCAGAAGTTAGTGCTTGAGCAGACATTCCAGTCTGGGACAGAACCTCCAATTTAGGATTCAGCAAATAATAGCTTTGAAATAGGCACTCTGAGGGCCACAAAAAGAAAAGAATGGCATGACCCCTTAAGTACTTTATAATCAAATGGGCTGTATTTTAGAAATGATTACATAACAACACAATTTAGTATGAAATCAATACAATATAATACAATACAGTTTAGTATGGGATTACACATGCAAATGGGAATTCAGGAAGGGTTTGTTCTTGTAGTGTGTGGATTAAAGGACAGGCTCTGGAGCCAGACTGTCTCCTACAAAATCCCAACTCAGCTGCTTACTTAGCCTTTCTGCTTTCCAGCTTCCTTGTCTAGATCATGAGGGTAATCCCTACACCACCAGGGTTGCACACAAAGAAAGACAGAGAGCCCCATTGACATGCCAGACTGGATGAGTAAGTGTAAGAAAAATCCAAACCTATTGGCCTGCCAGGCGAGTAGCCTTATAGGACCACGGGGAAATAATCACCCAAATTTTCCAGAATTTAGCTCAAAGATTCAGGAGTAAAGAAGGGTAAAGGAGTAAGCAAAAAGAGATGGAGTGCAATTGTATTATTTATTTATGGGCAGAGAGGATTGTTTGGCCTCCTGCAGATGCTCTGGTTTGGGTGTGGTCCAAGAATCCTCTCTCTCTCCCTCAATCTCTCTCTCTCTCTCTCTGTTTTATTAACTATTAACTGGTCCCTGTGTGTCTCACTTTCTTCATCTGTAAAATGGGATAATAGTACCTACCTTATAGACTTATTAAATGAGTTAACACTGGTAAAGTTCTTAGAACATTTGATGACAAAAGTAAATGCTTAAAACGTGTTGTCCATCATAATGACTGTTACCCCACAATCATTATTGTGTTCCTTATGTGTATTATGAACTATGACAGGCGCTGAGATATGGAAGTACAGAATATTATGGTCAGCCAAGGCAATACAAGACAGTAAGTGAGAGTACCATATCTGGACAGGAGGACTGGTTTCCGATCTGGGATTCTTCATTTAGTTTCCACCTATGTAACCTGCAGCAAGTGTCTACTTCTATAAACTGGGTGATGCTAATACACACCACAGGATTGTTGGGAGAACAACTGAGATAAATTGCTACCTATGGCATTCAGTATAGCACCTGGTACATTGTAAATGCTCAATACTAGAAAGAGTGAAGAAAGCCCTAGAGAAGTGGTAAAACTTCTTTAAGGTACTTAAAATGCAGACAACTGAAGAGTATATGCAATTCCAGGGCTTTCCAAAAGATAAGCTGGTTTTCCAAGTTCTTTGTTTTATTGCTCAAGCAATGTTTTCAAGTAGCAGAGCAAATTGTGAATAGGAATGTGGGTCATGCTGGGCAAAAGTGAATTTTACTAAGTTAAAAGCACTTATTGTTTTAAGCATGAAAATTCATTGCAAATCATTTCGCTTATAAAAAAACAAAAGTCAAATGGTGTCAGTTACAATTGCAAAATGTACTTTAGCTACTAAGAATAACTGTTTATTATTATTATCATTCTTTGAAGCAGAGAACAGACTTAACCTTTGATCTCTTTGCTGACAGTTAGATATAATTGACATAATTAAGGTTTGGACTGATCATTTTTGGCAAGAATTTTTCTTCTCTCCTCTATCTGTTGAAGATTTAGATTATTACAGTAAAGAAGCACTTATTAGAAATAATAAAGTCTCTATATATTTGTCTCCATCCTTCTTAAGAAAACAGGAACATAAAAATATAATTTTTCAGAAGCCCATTAGATATAGAAAGTATCTAGTTTAAAATCTCTTAGGATTTCACTATAAACAAATAAGAATCAAGAAACATTATGAGGCTGGGCTAAAATTAAAAGATAGTAATAGAAATAGCCAATATTGTGGGGGCACTTCCTGCTAAGTGTTTCCCAGAATTTAGCTCTGGTATACCCATAACCATGCAGCCAAGGCTGGTTTGGCTATTATCCTTATTCCACAGTGGTTAAGTAACTTGCCCAGAGTCACACAGCTGAGCCATGTCTTCCTTCCTCTGCAGCCATGTCTTCTTTGGTATGTGTGTTCATGAAAGAAATCTGAGTTTATTTTTTTATAGGCAACTATTGGTATTCTCTTGGCCCGATGACTTTGGTAGCAAGAAGAAGATTGTTAAGAATAGATACTATAATAAAGCATGGACTACTGGTAAACAATGGTATAACCAAGACAAAGTTTACTGATAACATTTACCAAGTAATAACTGATACCTTTGGTTTACCATGGTGTGAGCTTGGGGAAAATGTTAGTGCCAGAAATGGGATTAGAACCAAGGTCTCTTAGCTCCTAGGCTATGTACTAACTAATGGATACCAGCCTTTCATCTAAGCAGTGTTACGGCCTCACTCATGTGATTTTTCACCTCACTCCTGGTGGTGGAGTTAGTGAGCTAGGGGAATCAATTCAAGAGGTCTGTTTTGTTAAGCCATCCAATTGACTCATCGTGCCAGGCACTAGGTGTGTTTAATACATTTTCATTGGAGTTGTAGCAGCAGGAAATTACAGACAGAATAAGACAAGTTTTAATCTAGATGTTATAATAAAGAGATATGGAAACACTGATAAGAGAGCAACTCTTGCTGACTGAAGCTTTATGGAATGTTGACTAGGGGAGATGGCATTTGCACTGGGTCTTGGATGACTGAGTAGGGCCTTGTAGGGAGAAGACCTGGAAGTGTGAAAATCATGACTCTTGGAGGTCCTACCTTTTAGTGGGGGTGGAGGGCAGCAAGTGGTAGAAAGGGAGATGTTGGCCTCTGCATCAGTGAGTGCTAAGCAAAGGGGTTGGCAACCTAAGCATCATCATCCAGTGTTGGTGTTGTGTGCACTTGATTTTAGTTTCACATATTAATATTTTAATTCATTAGTGATGCCTAAAGTGCAACAAAATGTAGATTAGCAGATTGCATTGGGATCAATGTGTGCCATTAGGAATCAATAGAGGGAGAGAGAGGAAATGACTTTTCTTGAAGAATGAATTGGTCATATACTTGAAGAAAGGTAAGAATAAATACATTTCCATGGTGGAAGGAATTCTGACTTGAGGAACAACAAGTTCTCTGTATCCTTCCTCTACTTATTCCTCCCTCCGGCTTCCCCAAGTGTTCTACTAGGGAGGAAAAGTAGGCAGAGGAATGAATGTCAGGCTCAGGAGGAGAAGTTCTGAGTGCTACCAGGCATTCTGTCTCATCTGCAGAGGCTGACAGAGGTGGAGAGGAATCTGACCAGGACCCACATTGGAGAGGAAATTATGGGTGGAAAGGCCCTGAGGCTCTAAAAGAGTCCTTGTTGCCTGCAGGGATTCAACCAGGCCTGGCATTATAGTACCCTGTAGTCACTTTCATTTAAGCAGATTGACATTTTTCGGAAAGTGATGTTTCATTGGAATGAGATTTTGTTGGAAATGGATTCAGTGATGACTCTTAATGAGTGTCACCCTGCTGACTATTCAGGGTTGTGTTCTGCTTGCCATCTGTTAACATTTCTGAGTCCTCTGCAAAACTAGCAAGTGCTGCAAGATGTTCCCTGACCTGCGCAATCTCAGACATGTTATGGCCAGATGAGCAGGGTGCTGACCAGGGTGCCTTTGTGGCATAGCCTTTCCTAGAAGGCTCAAGTTGCACCTGCAGAATTCCTACTGCACTGTTTAGGCATCTTTGAGGAGATGTCAGGACTTGGATTAGCACAACTTCCCCAGAGCACTGTGATGCCAACAGCTTACTGCTGAAACAGTAAAACAGTATGTGATAGCAATTCAGGAAAAAGAAATACATATTGTGGGCAGTGGAATAGGTCCTTTTGGATATGAATTTGGAGAATGAAACTTTGGCAATAAGAATGGGAGAGGGGTTGGTAGGCCATGGTATATGGGTGTGGGGAGCTGTTTCCGGAGCTCTCAGTTGGCCTAAATACTCTCAATTAAAATTTCTCTTTCCTTTAAAGGAATGCAATGTAAATGATAATATCAAATATCTTCAGACTTTCCTCTGAATTTATATTATTGCTTCTTTTAAATCTACACAAGCATGTACATATACACATAAACTCTCAGGGTTATAGGGAAGGTGCTACTGAGGTCTGAGCAGGGAATGGGATTAATCCATCTGCTCCCAAGCATGTCCCAGCTGACCCAATATAAGCACTCTGACAAGTGCTGTCCCTGACATTTAGCCTTTTCTGAACAGAAAAGTCTGAGTAATATTACAGTGAAGGCAGTAACCATGTCTATATCATAATGCTCATAATCTCCACAGTGAGTCCAATGAATATTCTTCAAAAAGCTGATTAGGAAACCTCCATGTTCATGTTTATTGCCTTTCATTCTTTTCTTCTTATACTATTTTCTTCATTTATTCAATAAATATCTATTTATCTAGGGCTGATTATGTGCTAGGCACTGAACCAGGTGCTAAGATTATGTTTTTAAACTGTCATGCCCTAGTCTTTAGTAATGAGTCACAGAGAAGCCACTCATTACAATACAACTGGAGAGTAAATGCCAAGATGGAGAGAAGCACTGGATGGATGTGTGGGAGCACAAGGGGTACCTCATTTATTAAGCATCTACCTCATGCCACTGGGCATGAAGACAACCATTCATTCTCACATGAACTGGAATCTTACAACACCCTGCAACAGAATGGACAGTTATTTGTGATAGTTGTTTCTCTTGTCCTGCACCTGGACCAATCCCCAAGACATCTTATCCATGCCCCCATCTCTAGATGTCCCCAAGAAGACCACACAGCCAAATTCTGGGACTAAGATCTTATCTTCTAATGAATATGTTAATTGTTACTAGCATGTAGTAACCTCATTCGGCAATATCCTAAGAAAATGCTGCCATGCATTATATAAAATTACTCTATTTCTATAGACATTTTTAAGTCGCTCACACAAGACTCTCTGCTGGGGTATTAGATGTTAGAGCAATAGCTAGGATGTGTCTCCTATCCTTCTAGAGTGGGTCCACCAGGAGAAAGAGTACACACATAGAACCAAAATACAGAATGAAGTGGCTTCTTTTGGACCTGAGGACTCAGAAGGAGAAAATGGTAATTGTTCTGACTCATGAAGATTGTTTAGAATGTCAAGAGAGAAGAAGCATCACTGTAAGGGGAAGAAAAAATAAAACTAAAAGAACTATGAATGGGAAAGTACAAGGTATGCTTGTACGAAAACACTTGGTGCACTTGGAATGTTATCACGAAGGCTGTCAGGAGGAGATAAAATAGGAAAGCGGAGGGCAGATCAAATTGGCCTCCAATGCCTGGCTAAATTCAAGGCACGTTCTCTGATACTATTCTAATCCTAATATAGCTCCATGACAGAGTCCAAATCATCCTTTAACTTGGTTGGTGAAAGTTTTATCTTGAATGGGGGCAAAGAATCAGATTGGGTGAGAAGTGGCGATAGCATGGAAAAAACACAATCACTGCTTTAGGAACTTCCAGACTGGTGGGCAGCCAGTCTTATCCACAGAATAGAATAAATTCAGCACTTCAACATTTAATATTCACTAATTAAAAAAAAAAAGTCAGCCAGGTGTGATGGCTCATGCCTGTGATCCCAGCACTTTGGGAGGTAGAGGCAGGCGGATCACTTGAGGTCAGGATTTTGAGACCAGCATGGCCAAGATGTTGAAACCCCATCTCTACTAAAAATAAAAAAAATTAGCCAGGCGTGGTGGTGCATGCCCATAATCCCAGCTGTTCTGGAGGCTGACACAGGAGAATCTCTTGAACCTGGGAGGTAGAGGTTGCAATGAGCCAAGATCGTGCCACTGCACTCCAGCCTGGGCAACAGAGCAAGATTCCATCTAAAAATGAAGAATAAAAATTAAAAAATCTAACTTCCACCTCTTAATGTGATTTATTTTTGTGCTCCTTGGACACGTGTGGTCACTTTATCGACAGATAAAATGTATGTATTTCTTGGGGGAAATGACCCCAGAGAAATCCTTCCTGTGATGGAAAGGAAGTGATTAATACTTTACTGGACTTTATGCATGGATATGACATGTACAGTGATAGTTATAAATCTAGGAATTCTCAGGGGCCCAGGGTGTAGCCTGCTTGCATTTACAGACGAAATAAATGTAATTCGGGACCAAGAAAAAATGCATACAGATAGTAACATGCATAGAAAAGAGATTTATGCTGTTTAAGAGAATTATATATGGACACAGGAGGCAGAGAGGAGGGATTGTTGCTTGCATTTGAAAGATGGTCTATTTGTGAATTGTGTCTTCTATCTCTGGAGGAGAAGAGAACAGCAAGAGAGATTCACTCCAAATCCACTTTTGTCAGCCCCATGGCAGGTTTCTTCAGTTTGTAGTTGTTACATTTAGATATGATGCAGCCCCCATGGATGTTAAATTATCATGATAAGTGGGCCTATGATAGAAAAGTCGTTGTCTTCTCTTTGTTGTAATTTCTCATATTGACGGGTAATTTCTCATACTGACAGCCATTTTGTGTACATGAATGAAGTTGCGTACAACACTATGAAGTTATTAGATCAGGGTTCCACTTCTGCCACCAACGTTTACTAGCTGTGTGACTGGGCATATTTCACAACTAGTGTGAGCCTTAGTTTTCACATATGTACAGTGGAATAAGACTATCTTCCACACAGAGCTTTTGAAAGAATTAAAAGAGAGCATATATAAAAGCTAGAAGGTGTGAGCTAGTAATGTACAACTTGGTGGTATATGAAACTCAACAAAAAGGTTCTGAATAAGGAAACCCAAAATATAACTTATTAGTCTTACCAAAGGAAGATCAGCTGGGAGGAAGTGACAGCCCCACTTATGATATGACACTATACACAGAAGGGCTGCCCTCAGGTATCATTAATTTTGAATCATACCACAATGACATGAAGACAACACACTTAAAAAACACACATCTAGGCCAGGCACAGTGGCTGATGCTTGTAATCCCAGCACTGTGGAAGGCCAAGGCAGGCAGATCCCTCGAAGTCAGGAGTTTGAAACTAGCCTGGCCAACATGGTGAAACCCTGTCTCTACTAAAGAATAACAAAAATTAGCCCGGTGTGGTGGTGCACGCCTGTAATTCCAGCTACTTGGGAGGCTTTGGTGGGAGAATTGCTTGAACCGAGGATGCAGAGGTTGCAGTGAGCCAAGATTGCACCACTGCACTCCAGCCTGGGCCACAGAGGGAGACTCCATCTCAAAAAAACAAAGACAAACCACACCTCTACATTTCAAATATGCACATGAGCACCTACTCATCTTAATCATCTCTCAAAGTGAATAATTAGCTTTCAAAGGTTGTTCCTCTGCCCATTTTCAAGAGCAAGCAGAGAAAAAACAAAACAAGTGCAGGCTATTGCCAGATAGATACCCTCCTGCATGATCTGCAGTCACTGCTTTGTGGCTCCAAGCTGAGGTCCAGTTGCACAGTGAAGACTCCACACCAAAAAAACAAAACAAAACAACATCACATATGAAAGCTTTTAGCATTGGGGGCAAGCAATGATGATTCTACATTCTAATTTATACTGAGAAGAGAACATACATTTTTCTCTTTTCTGCTGTGAATTCAATTCTCCAACAGAGCCAAATTTGATTAGACCAAGGCAGGCTGAATTTTAATGTGTAGATTTCAGGTGGTTTATTTCTTACTTTCTGCAAAGGTGCTGATATCACGTAAGATTTCACCAGGGCTTATTCTAGCCAGAAGACATGTCCTTAGACAGCCAGTGTGACCTTGGTAGCTCTGAGCCAGGTGGGGAGCAAATCTTCCACATGCTCTAATCCTCCAAGTGTGTTTTGGAAACAGGATTTACATGTCTCCCTACTAGATGCTCTTTACTTAGAACCAAACAGCATTACAAAGTAGACTTCCTAGGCCATTGTCTTTCTGGTTAGTAATTTAACTAGAATAAATTGAATGCTCTGGATGTTTTCTTCCTCCTCGTCCAACTCCTCTTCTTCCTTCTTCATCATCATTGTCAACATCATCAGGCACTGATAATAGAGCAAATCTGTGAAAGAGTTATGCTAAACACTAAGTTGTCCTAAATTAGCTCAGAAGGTCTTGCCAAACCCTGAATACAAAAAAGGGCAGGAGCAAGTTTGTTGCAAACTAATTTTCAACTTATTATGAGGAGAATGGGCATTTATTATGAGGAGAATGGACAGTCTCGCTCTGTCACGCAGGCTAGACCCCTACTTTGTACAGCTTCTTTACATGTGTCATCTTATTTATCTTCACAATGGTCTTGTAATTGTAGTTGGCATTATTTCCAACTCAGAAAGGTTAAGTAATTTGCCCCTGGTCACCCCAGCAGTAAGTATGTACTTACTCTCTGACATTCCTTCTGAGATTTTTTTTAACCTAAACTCAGTGTTCTTATTTAATTCAATTGATATTTATTGAGTACCTATTATGTACTAGGTACTTACTTGTACTAAGAGCTGAGTATGCACAATTAAATAAGACATAATGTCTTCATAAAGTTTTAGGCTGGCAGGGGAAACAGGTATAATAAACATAAAAGATACAATTTTCATAAATGCAAAAATGAATATATGTATGAGGTATAGCATAAGTAAGATAAAGAGGGGCATGATTAATTTCACTTAAAGCAGCAAAATCATAAAAGACTTACTATCAAATTTTAAACAAAGAGAAAGAGTATGCCATGCAGATAAGAATAAAGGCTGCATGTTGCAAACAAGCCATTTACCTGTTTAAATAGAAACTGTCTTCAGCCAAGGGCATCTGGAGTAGAAAGTCTTTCAGTCTTGAAAGGCAATCTGAGGCACTATGATATCTGAAGCAAAGAAATTTTATACACTTCCTTAAATGAATATTTTATAGTAAGCTAGAATTTGTGTATGAATTTTGCTAACAGCCTAGATTTGGAGTTTTTAAAGCAAGAGGAATATGTTCACATTCAGCTGGCATGTTTACATAAAAAGAATTTTTTTTCCATATCTGGGAACATTGTATTAGTTTCCTATTGCTACTATAACAAATTACTACAAATTTAGTGGCTTATTACAGCACAGTTCTATTCTCTTACAGTTTTGGAGGCCAGAAGTCTGAAATCGGTTTCACTAGGCTAAAGTCAAGGTGTAAGCAGGGCTAGTCCCCTGTGAAGAATCTATAAGAAATCTATTTCTTTGCGTTTTCTAGCTTCTGGAGGCCACCTATGCTTCTTGGCTTGTGACCCCCTTCCTCCAGCCCTCCAACCTCTTGTTTTCATTATCTCACCTTCTATTTCCTCCTTTGACCTTGCCTGCCTCTTACATGGACCTGTGTGATTATATTTAGGACACACTCATATAATCCAGGAAAATCTCCCCATCTCAAAACTCTTAATCACACCTTCAAAGCCCCTTTCAGCATAGTAAGTAACATTCACAAGTTCTTGGGATTAGGATATGGATATACTTGGGGGCTATCATTCAACCTACTGCACATGGGCCTTACAGTCAAAACTTCTTGCACTGGCATTACTTATTGGGTGCATTTTGTCAGGTGATTGTTAGAATGTCCGTGCTAATTTACACTTGTCCAGGTCTGCCTCCTTTTATTATATCAAGATAACTAGGGGCCAATAATGTTTTCTCTAGCAAACCCCTAATATGTTTGAATAAAGTCAAAAAACTTTCTCTTTCTATTCTGATTAAAGGAAGCCAAAGCAAGAGCACATTGAGAAACCTTCATACCTATGCTAATGGAGACTTGAACATTAAGGAAATTCTATAGAAATCATGGAGGAAAAACAGACATTCTTGAAATGCCACCTGAAACAGAGGGGAAAGAAATTCCCTTTATGCCTCCCTTCCTCCTACCCTCCAATCTCCTGTTAGTGCCTCCCATTGTTAGTGCCATGGAATCATACAAATTCCATGTAATTTGCATGAAGTCAGCCCTTATGATATAAAACAGAGCAGGGGAAGTAAGGGAATTAGATATGAAAGAAAATGATCAGCACACAAACTGGATCTTGGGAAAACCAGAGTTGAAGTTCTTACTGAGTTTGTCCTGGTTATTCCTGCCTCAGCCCCTTCAATTTTGCCTAAATATCCAGACACTCTTTTCATAGAAAGAATTTCCTCACTTCACTGGTTCTTTACAACCTGAGTCATTAGTGATGGCACTATTCATTGTGTATGATTTCAAGATCACTTTCCTGACCAGGCCTTGGAATTTCTTAGCCATTCCCCCTTTCAGCACCAGGAGGGAATAGGAGCTGGGAGAAGATGGGGGCTAGTGGGGCATATTGTATTTACCAGTCACTGGTCTTGATCACAGAACTGGAAAATAGAATGCCCAGCAGGAGAAATTCCTCACGTCACAGTGGATTTTGATCAAATACTAACTATCCTGAGTATATTTTAAAATTTGTACTGCAGTTCCTATAATTAGAGGCCAATGCTTTAAACTCCCCACTCAACCCTACTTTCAGTGAGCATTCCTTCTCCCCCGACCCCTTGTTGTGCCTGGCCTCTAATCCATGCTTTTACCAGGCCCAGGAGACCATACTAACTGGATTTTAATTTCATAATAATCTTTAGCAACACATTGAGTTCAATTCATTATAGCCCTAAGTAGAAATGCAAATGAAATAGAGCTCCCCATCTCTGGCCTTGAGAAGCTGCCATTGCTGCTGCTTTTTAACTTTGAAAAGGTATAAAGGAAGTTTCAAAGAAATGTACAGAGAACTCCTGGGCATCTTCCACCCTGCTTCTTCCCAATGTTGACATAATGCGTAGCTATGGTGCAATGTTGAAACCAGGAAATGTCTACATCCACAGAGAAGCAGCTTCATTTTGTAAGTTTAAGAAGATTTCTCAGGGCTGGGGATGGTGGTGTTGTAGTAATTTTGTAAATTTGTAGTAATAATATTATGCAATATATTCACACAATGCTTTTGTACATTTTAAAGCGCTTTTATCCCTTCCCATGAATGTAGGGGTCCTATTAGCAAGTTCCACGTTCAGCCAAGGGATGCTGACATCTCAGTTTTACTTGGTAATTCAAAAGCCAGAGATTTTATTATAAGGGGCTGCTTCCCATTTTCTCATAGAAGGACATCTATGTAGTCCCCCTTGTCCTGTACTTTCTGTTGATTGAAAGAAATTTCTCCTCTTCAGAGGCAGAAGAGTCATAATCCTTGCCTCTGTGTAGCTGCTCCCCTTTCTCTGATATGCCTTCCTTCATCCCTACACCTAGTCTTCTAGACTACCCAATGCTTCCTCATCTTCTAAGATTAGGTCTAGGTGTTACCTCTTCTTAAGCACCATCCTCTTTATACTTCCTCTCTGTACTGTGTATACCAACACAGCTCTTTGTTCATGCCTTAACAAACTTACTGTCTGTTTTCTTGTCTGTGTCCCCTAATCAACAGGGAGTCCTTTGATGGTAGGAATTATATGTTTAAACCTTAATTTCTATTCCCAGAACTTGTTGCAAATGGATTAATAGACAGATTCATGGCATAATTCTGTGTCAATCTGGAAAGGCAGGAAAGCTTTAATAAAAACTGAATAAAAGGTATAAAAATAAATTCTAGTTTATCTTCTCTTGAGGTCTTCTGTACTTTTTTGCAGATGTCACAAGGTTTGGGGACATAGAACATGTGATGATGACAGAGCTGGGTCCATATGAGCTTTTCAAATAGACTGATGACAAGAAAGCAGCCAGATTAAATTAAATAGAATTAAATATAAATTTTGAGTTCCTTGTTAAATGTGATAATTTAAACACCTGCCTATATTTTTGTTCCCATCCAAAACTCCACTAAAGTAACAATTAAGGAATTTAAATAGGTAAAAAAAATCTAAGATCCAAAAAGAAGTTGGTCAAGGCAACACATGTAAGACATATGAACAAAACTTTGGAAGACGGAATGCTGATGATTGACTGGAAAATGACACATCAGAGCTGAGAAGGCAGAAACCCAAGTACTTACAGGAATATGAAGCTAATGAGATGTGCAGAATCCAGGAAGGACTCAGGTATTAAAGGCCTTGGGTATCTGAAGGCATGGATGTGAGGAAGTCCTGAAAACACAAAGATTAGTTAGAAGTTTTGAAAGGAGCAGCTAGAGCTTCAAATTCTCTCTTCAACCTGCCAATCATTCCCACCCAGCCAGTGTTTCCTCTTTGGAAAGACTGAACCAGATTGGAACTGAGGCATCAGCCATGGATGATGGTGGGGGTAAAATGCTGCACAGAGAACACAGATATAAAAGAAGGTACTTAGTGAATTATGAGACATACCCCCACCCCGACACTTGTCTAAGCCCCTCTCCTCCCTTCACTCCCAGAACCTGGTAACCAGACTCTGGGGAAACTGACTTGGCATAGAGATTTATATTTATAGGTCCTGATATTTGAGTGTCTCCAAAATGAACACATCACCTGTTTACCACTATTCAACAATACTTGCCTGCACAGAGAGCTTCCAATCAGCATTTTAGTGCCTCATGATTAATTTGGACTTATAAGCAAGGATCACCAGACACCTGAGGATATCCTTAAAACAAAACAGAATAACAAAGAATCCAGAGAATCAAGAGATAATGTAAAGAATAGAAGGAAACATCAAAATACCTCCAATTAATATACTTAAGAAGATGAGACACACATTAATTGAGAACAGTAGCTTTTAAAAAGGAGCACTTAGGGAAGAAAGAGCTTTTGGACATTTAAATGCGTTAGATCACACCTGGAATATCATGTTCAGTTCTAGGAGGACTCTCCCCTACCCCCATCATAGGATGGGGCATTGACAAAGTAGAGGTTGCCCCGAGGAAGTCAGAACCTGGATGTATTCGTTCATGCACATACATGTGCACATGGCAAACATTTGTCATTTGCCTTCGTGAGCCAACCAGACACAGTTCTAGGAGCAAATGAACCAGAAAAGAGCCAGAGGAGGCTGAGTGCTCAGGAGTTGGGAAAGGATGGAGACAGATGATACAAAATAAAGTACAGTGGTGAGCAGAGTGTGAGAGAAGAGGAGAGACCAGCAGAAGTGTCTGCAGAAAGCCGTAAGGGGAGCAGCTGAAGGATGTGAAGGGGAGAAAGTGTGTTACCAAAAGAACAGAAGAAATTAGAGCTTTTCCTTCCTTCTTTCCCTCCCTTCTTCCCTCCCTCCCTCCCTCCCTCCCTTCCTCTTTCTCTCTCACTCTGTTTCATATATGAAAGGCTATTAAATAGAGGGAGAGAATTTTTTCTACATAGGAGATAAAAAAGGATTCAGGTAATGACTGAAAATGGGAAACAAACTAAGCTGTTTGGGCAAGGAATATTAAATTCCTACTCAAGACTGGCTTTTGTCTGAAAGGTGTTCTTTTCACATCCTCTTGCGTCCAGATAAATCCAAAATGTGCCAAATAGAAACCTGCTGTTTCTGCTATAGTTCTCCGCTGAACCGAGCTAGCTTGATAAGTTCTTGTGTATCTGTTGGTTTATTCTAAAACCGATCAAACGTAAGTAGATTGTATCAAAGAGGATAATTTCTTAAATTGATTTATAGAAACCAGCTCCGTTTTGGTTAAAATAAATAGGAAAGTTGTTGGAATGCGATGATTCCTGGCTCTTGGATTTAAAGCATGAATACCATTCTCGAGCAAGTCCCACAAAATTCAGGCACAGACTAAAGGAGATGGAGAATAAATTTTCCAGCAAATAACAGTGGAAAAAAACTTACCCCGTAACTGTGCTATAACAACCCCCAGAATCGGGCTTCAGTCATCCTGCATCTCCCAAATTTTTAGCCTTTTGTTGTACAAACTGCAAATAATTGACACCAGGCTCTGAGTCAGCTTTCTGATCCTCACCCTCATGGTTCAAATTGGAGTCTAATTGTAGGATCTCCTCCTACACCTCCATAAGCAGCATGCTTGGGATTTCTTCTTAAATTATTAATCAGAGGAAAGATAAATTTGCCTGTCCTAGTTATACAGGGATGAATTGTCTCCTAGTTGATTTTTATTTATTTATGCATAACGGTCTATTTTTAATGGTTGCTTACTTTTATTATTTCCTAATTTTTCCCTGAGTCTGGAGGATAGAATGGTCAGATTAGCATATGTTTCATACAACCCTATCTGTCACTGCAGCACAGCCCTCATCTATAAATATTCCTCAGGCTCTGGTGTATAAATTGCTTCAATTGTTAAAGATGTATCTTCCCATGTTCCCAGTCACCGGAATTCAGAAAGCCTAGGTCATAATGATATCCCTTTAAACCCAGTGTGTCCCAACATGGAGTCAGTGTCATTTTCTTTTCGTCCTCTCAATGGTAGCTCCTTTCTGTTCTCAGTCAGTTGCCCAAGCTGGAAACTTGAGGGAACCTTGGACACTTCCACTCTTTCTCATGGGCCATACTGAATTAATCAGCAAAGACCCTTATTTACACTTACCAAATGTGTGTCCCTTCTCCATTCCCATCTTCACCACTTCTCATGCAACCATTGAAACAGATGCCTAAATGACCTCCAGGTTTTCTATCCACTATCCAGGCTTTCCATCATAATACTGGGAACTAAATGACAAGTATCATATATCCCTTAAAAAACACTCGATGATTTTGTAATATCTTTGTTTTAGAGGTCAAATTTATAGCAAATAGTACTGTGCAATGAATGGTATGGGGTTATATTTTGGCCTCACTTAAGTGACAATTCCAAATTCATGCGCAACCAGGGAGTTCTTCACTTTCTCGTACATCCTTTGCCAAAAATTAGGGGAACAATTTTTTAGAAAAAAAGTACTGAAATAGGCAGAAGAAATTTCTTTTCTGAGTCATGGAAGTAGCTAAACTGAGCATGAAATTGTTACCATAAATTGCACTGAGGAATTTCTATTCAGTTCCTGTTTAGGAGTTTGGGGGCTGTGGGTAATTTCTCATTATGTGATTTTTCTGGCTGCATACCACAAAATACTTGCAATATTAATATGATAAATAGGAACACGTTTAGCATCTCAAAGAGTAAAAGGTAATCTTCAGATTGAGGGAGAATCTAGCTAGGTGATTTTAGGATTCAGAAATAGATAATTATGTTGAGAACAAAGTTATGAATATAAACAATTCTCTCAATTCATCTCTCTGCCGATTCTTCCTTTCACTTCAATTGAAAACTGAAAATTATTTCAGTGGGAGAGCTATAGAGGAGTAGAACATATTTAACAAAGTCTCCACATTTTGAAATGGCTGGTTCACTTTCTTATCAGGAAGAGGGAGAGATGGCCACATTAGCAGCCTCACTCCATCAGTTAGACATATGTCAGGTGCCTGCAATGTGCCTCACAGATACTAAGTAAGTATTACAGATAAATAGTTGTATATATGCTGAGTGCTGCAAAAGAAAATTATCTGTTGTGTTTGAAGGAAAGACCTGCCGTATCTCAAAATGGTATCTTGAGAACCTTTCATTTGAGGAGTTTATTGGGGAAATCAAACAAAGCCTTTTCATTTTGACCATGCCAAATCACCTGTAGAATTCACTATAGACATATATCTATAGTCATATCAGAAATTGGCTGCTAAATGGTTACTTAGGGTAACCAAACAAGTCTGAGACAGCCATGGACCTGTTCATGCCAGGAACAAAACAGAGAAAAGTAGTCACTTGTAAAAGAAAGTCTGGAATCAATGTAGTGAAATAAAAAGAAAAAAACACTGAATGAAACTAGGACTAGAAGATTCGAGTTTGAGTCCCAGTTCTGCTGTGTGGCCTTGGATAAACTGACTAGCCTCCTTGAGCCTCCATATTCCCTTAGTGGTCTTCCCAATGTGGCTCTACTTACCTAGGAATAGTGGTGTATTAGTTTGTTTTCATGCTGCTGATGAAGAAGCAAGTCACATTTTACATGGATGGCGTCAGGCAAAGAGGAAACTTAAATGTTATTTTAGCTCCTGGCTCCATGATTTTTATACAAAAGAGCAAGACAAATTCTGCAAAGATTTAATATTTCAGTTTGCCAAGAAAGATTTTCTTATCTGGTGGATGCAGTCTTAGGTACTATGCCTTAAATTAAAAGGCGCAGTTCCTAGTTCCTTCTGATGCACCATTAGCTATAAATCACACCAATTAAACTACAGCCTGTGCATCCCTGCTCTGGCACTTTCACTCAACCTGCCAATAAAATCTTGAGAGGGCCGGGCGCAGTGGCTCGAGCCTGTAATCCCAGCACTTTGGGAGGCCGAGACGGGTGGATCACCAGGTCAGGAGCTCGAGACCATCCTGGTCTACACGGTGAAACCCCGTCTCTACTAAAAAATACAAAAAACTAGCCGGGCCAGATGGCGGGCGCCTGTAGTCCCAGCTACTCCGGAGTCTGAGGCAGGAGAATGGCGTAAACCCGGTAGGCGGAGCTTGCAGTGAGCGGAGATCGCGCCACTGCACTCCAGCCTGGGCGACAGAGCGAGACTCCTCTCAAAAAAAAAAAAAAAAAAAATCTAGAGAGAATCACCATTGGCAGCTAGGCCCTAGTAATATCTGAAGTTTCCATTTTGCCCCACAGAGTTTCACATTTACTCTTTCATGCATAATGTCCTTTGTGGCTTTATTTTTACAGCTAAGACAGAAATCTAGTTCCACTTTTGAGATAAATCTCAGACAGAGGAAGTAGTCACGTAGGCAGGTTGGGATACTTTTAAAGACTGCATTGCTATGAATTACTTTTGTCACCACTTTCTATTTATACTGTACAATTCAGTTTACCAAACATTTTTATGTTTTATGTTTCTTCATTTGATCTTCACAGCAATCTTGTAATGTAAGCAGGAAATCAGTGATGTCTCCATTTTGTAGACAGCGAATATAAAGCTTCAAGAGAGCCTCAGGGTTTTTTTTGTTGTTGTTCATTTATTGAGCACCTAGTCTGTTCCTAACAATGGACTATGCCATTTACAACTGCTGTTGTGTTTACCTTTCAAAAAATCTGATCAGGTAACTACTGTTTTTTTATTGTACATATGAGAAAACTGAGTATTCTCTAAATTGAGTGTCTTATGCAAAATCCACACTAAAAATCAATAATAAACTTATGATTCAAACATGAATCAGATTTATCTCAGAGCCTTAAAAAATAATAATACATCAGTTACTCCTATCACCAAAAGAAAACAGACTTTGCCAACTTCAGAAAGCTTCTGTGTTGACTCCATTTTGCAATAATCCTGATAATCAAAGAAAATCTGCCTTTATTAATCTATAAACTAAAGCTTGCATGAAGCCAAATTGAAATTTGATGCATGTAATTTTCAGAGTTATATACATATTATATGAAATAGCTAGTTAGGGATTCAGATTGCTATTTGCCTATAAAACTTACTTTATTTCACACATTAAAGAATTCCTGAGTGTTTGGCTGAAACCTCTTTAAAGTTTCTCCATCCAAGCTGCAAGAGATTGTTCTAGTCAAAACAAATGATCCCAATTCTATCTGAAAACACAGAAGGGATGGGGAGGAATGGAGAAAGACATACCTTAATTCAGTGTATTATTAAAAATTATTCTAAAAGGCTGATCTATTTAGTATTAGATCTGGTAAACTAAATGATCATTTTTTGTTTATCAGAACTCTTCACTTAACTCATCCAATTCAGCAAGCATTTATATTAGCATTTATTACCTGATAACTGTGTGCCACACTCTGTGCCGAGTGTTAGGGATACAGAAAAAAAACTTGATAACATCTTTGCCCTCATGGTATCCATAACTGAGTTATTAATGGTCAATACCAAAGAGGTACAAGAGATAAGTGCATACATGCTCTTCCTTTGTGGAGTGCAGAAAAGATAGACTCTTGCTATTGTCTAGAATTTCTGGTTAAAGTTGGATTCTGATGAATTTAGTTCATAATCTATTTGTCTCTCTCTGTCTCTGTATCTCTCTGTATGTCTCTCTGTCTCTCTCTGTCTCTCTCTCTCTCACACACACACACACACACACACTTGGATTGGTAAGCCAAACATCTAAATCTTTAGCAATGGAAAATTCCATGTCACCACTTCAACACAGAGGCAGTTTGCCAACTTGAGAGATGAGTTAAGTCAGGGGTTGAAGTAAAAGCTAGTAAAATCCTTAGGCCGTAGCCTGGAGAGATCCACCCCAAATCCTTCCAGTCACCAGAGCTCAGTGCTCTTGATGGAGGTGGGCATTCCAATGCATATCTGGGAGGGAAGCCAGCCTCCTCAAATAGTTCCTAATGGTGCCCTTCCTGACAGGATGACTTGAAAAGCAGCCAGGATGAGAAAAGCTCTATGTGTATCTCTGAAGCCTAAAGTAATGTGACTGGGCCCCTTCTGTGCATATCTGGTTCTGAAATCCCAGGAAAACTAGAAAAAGAAGAGGTAATGAAATGGCAACCATCTAATATTTTCTGAGCTCCAAATAATTAAAATTATTTTTGTATCATCAAATGAAAGAATCTTGACAAAGCATTGCTTCTTGAAAGTAAACAGTGTTCTATGGCTAATCCTCTTATGTGTGACTATTTGGTTAAAAGTCCAGTGGAAAGAGAGCAGTAGTATATTTGTTTGGGATTTTCTAGTTTTAAACATTCTGAATTATCATGTTTCATTGATTATAAGACTCACATCTTCCCCTCTCCACAAAATTCATTTCAGCTTGTGAAATCAGAAGAGTCTTGTGTCCACCCTCTCCAAAAAAAGATGCTATTATTAATTGATGGTGCTTTTTAAAATCAATACTGCTTAAAAGGATGAAAATAAATTATATTCTCTTAGATATTCAGAACAACAATGTATAGGGGTAGGGATGATTTCTCCATTTTACAAATGAGAAAACAGTATCTCTGAGTGGGTATGGTATTTTCTTAACATCTCTCAGAGCCAGGACTCAAATCCAGAAACTCTGATTCCAAGGTACTGCTTTAAACCCCAAGTTGCTCTTCTCACTGTGAGTAACCAGATAGTTCACAAAGATTTAACCTGTCCCAATTAGTCCATTTTAACATGGAACTGACTGTATTAGCATCTTTCCATGATAGAAGGGTTTCTTGATATCCTGTTACCATCTAAAAAGAACATGATACTCCTCAAATGGAGCAGATATTTAAATACCAAATGTTCTTTTTGTATTCACAAGAAGGAACTAGAAAATTACAAGCAGCTATGCACTAGCCTGTGAGCCTCTTGAGGAAAAAAATCCGTTCGGTGGATTCAGTATCCCTAGCAATTAGGATTGTGCAAGGCATATAATAAACCCTGAAGAAATATTTACTGAATAAATGAAAGAAGGATGTTTCCACCAAATAAATGGAAACATTTATAATTGCTCACAGCACCTCATCCCTGGAACAGTGATTAGAAGCTCTGCTAAGAATAGATGTAAATCGTTCCTGCTTCATCCTTACCATGTACTCTTCCTGAGCCTCAGTGACAATGAGGGTCACATCCAGGTAAACAATATTGTGACCCCCAACAGACTACACACCATTGACATTTACCCTAGCCCTATTGGAAGTTATCCTAAAGCTCAAATTTCCTTTATTATAAGACATCAAGAGCTTCTAGTTCAGATGTGTCTATTTAAAGCATCGCGTATATACAGCAGGTGTTCTCTTCAAACTAATTCTCCTGTTGTGTGGAAATGGATAACTCAGCAGGAAAGTAGTCTCTGTTGCTTGGATGTGCAGAGTCCTGTTTACAGCCCAGTGATCTTACCAGTTGTTGTTAAAGCTGCACACGTTTATAACGAACAAATAGAAAGAGGGTGCCACCATCACCGTTAGTACCACTAAGAACTGCATATGTCTTTGTCCTAACAGGAGTTGCCAAAGTAATAACAGCAACACCTATCTTATATTTTCAAATCACTTCAGTCAAATCTCATTCTGAGTCTCACAACCACTTTGTGAGGTGAACCTCACAATTTGTAGATGAATAAACTGAGGTTCAGTAACTTCCCAAGGTCTCATTAGTAATAAATGACAAGATTAAGACTAAAAGCTGGCCTTCTAACATAGAGTTTCTAACCCTGTTTCCTCTGTTCATGGTTTCCTCTTGTCTGGCAATCATGAGACACCTGGATGAGGTCGTGACTGATCCTGTGGCATGCTGCCCACCAGCTCACTTGGGAAAGGCGGGGGGCAGGCCATGGCCTCATGCTATTGCCTAACCCACTGAGTATGTTGTTTTCTTATCTCAGAACCAAGGTAAGCCACCTGAGTCTTGAAGACATGAGCAGTTGGGCAGTTTTAATCAATGCAGATTAATCCTATTGCATTAAACAACACCAGCCTTCTTATAGGAGACAATGCCTCCTTTTCTGTGTGAATGGTAGCTTTGCATTCTGAGTCGCCTTATTGACCCTTAACAAATTGCAAACAAGTGTATGGCAGAGCCCCCCTCACTGTGTAGTTTGTGATGTTCACATCTATGACCTTGCTCCATCCAAGTGTCCATCAGTAGCTCAAAGCCTTGAGACAATACTGATGAATGAAGTCACTGATATTCCTGAAAACAGCAGCAGCTTTGGAATTGGACATTATTCTCCTGGACTCCAAGTCAACTTATGAGAGTACGCTGAGTGGTTGCCTAGCAGATGAGAAGTTCCATCTGATGGCAAGTGTCCCAAAGTATGGCCATCTGTGGCTCATTCCTATTTGACCTGGTGAAGACATAAATTCATAACAGGTAGAGGGAGGCTCTAACAGGGGTCTCTAGGAGCAGACACAGGTTTCCACTTTACTCAGTACAGAAAGGCGTTATAATTTTCACAAGTGATGAACAAGAATAGGTGGTGAATTACACACAGAATAGAAGGAATTGACAGTCATTACCAAGCACCAATCTTTTAGATCCATCAGCTCTCTCATAATCTTCTCAACATATCTTGAGGTAGGTCTAATTCTTATTCCTATTTTACTTGAGAAAAATTAAGCACAGGAAGGTTAATAACTTTCATAGTAATGTATAGCTATTTAGTAGCACAACCAGGATTTTGACTCTATCTACATAACCCAAATCTTGTACACTTTTTACTATTATCATCCATCTTGTCCAAGTGAAACCAAATGCCAGAGCCCCAAAATAAATGCATCTAGTCAGGAACAATGGCTTTACATACCCAAATATGTGGAGGAAAAAAAATGGGTTATCATACACAGAGGTGGGGAAAGAACTAGCTGGAGGTAATATTTCATGAAGCTCCTCTAAAACATTTGCTTAGGATTTGGGTTTCAGTGTTTTGCTTCTTGTTACAGAAGAAAATCCCCCCAAAACATAAAATAACTTGGAATTTAAAAAGCATTTACCAGTCACCTATGTCATGCAAAGCAAGACAGAAGAAAGTGCTGCATTTTTAATATTGTTCTATACCTCAGCATGATCATGCTTAATTTTCCTGTCCATGTCCTATTCTGGAAGCAAATTCTTTCAGGTTCTGACTTGTTCAAAACTATGAAAGTCCTGTCTACACAGAAGGTAGAATGATATACCCTGAGGTTTGGGAATAGAGATGAGTGAGGCATCCCACGTCTCCAAGTAGCTTACAGTTTGATAGAGGGAAGGCCAGCATGCACCTGACTAACACAATAGATGAAAGGAAGGAAGAGCAAGGTGTCAAGAGGGGAAGGGTAGATAATTGAGGAGGCCTTAAATTCTAAACAATTGTGGTGTTATAACCGATGTCGTGATGTTATGGAAACAAAATGGCTTCATGGAGATCCAGGGTTGAATCCTAGCTCCATGTCCAATGTTACCTAGTAGCTCTGTGACTTTAGTGAAGTTAGTTAACCTCTCTGAACCTCTGTTTCCTCATCTGTAAAATAATATATCTACCTCGGAACTTTCTTAGGAAAAATAATATATTTTTTAAAGTATGTGGTGCAGATCCTAGCTCATTGCAGGTGCTTAGTAAAAATGAATTCCACTTTGGATGATATAAAGATTGAAGCATTTGAAAATTTCATTCGAATGTTCTCCTGAGGCTTGGAATCAAGACAATGTTATGAATTTGACTGAAAAATGTTCCAAAGGGTCAGGCATAGATATGAGTAAAATATTTGAGGAAGAGAGAGAGAATTAATATTTAATGGGTATGGTAGTGTTAGGTTTTTCTGTTTTAACTTGTTGAGAAATACAATTTCAGTACTTCTATAAAACATAAAGACTTTTATTTCACAATTTCCATAGCAGGTTTCGTGTTTACTTCTAGAGCATTTCTAACTATAAACTTATTTATCTCCAAGAAATTGGAGACAGAGCTCTGCTGCCACAGACACACCATTTATATTTATAAACCCAGATCTTACTAGTTTTACTATGATTAAATTTCTTGGGTGTATGTTTAGTTTTCAAAGAAAAGGCAAAGAGACAGATAAGCCCCTCTGACGTAGGATTTAGATTAAGATGACTGTCAAAATAGGAAAGATGAAAACAAGGTAGATTCCAATTAAGGCAAATGCAGTATAAATCATTCATATTGGGGAATTTTAACACCATAGAATGTCACGCAGTCGAAACATTTGGAAGGCATGGCAGAAAATATTTTGGATATCTAAAAAGCCATACAGTAAGGCAAATATAATTTATTATCAAGGCAAGTATCCTATTGTGTTATATAAAATGTGGCAGCTTACAAGAGCCTAACGAAGTGTTGATTGTATATAGACAAAGTGTCAGAGAATTGTTTCCAATGTATGACATGATTGAGATGGAGAGATTTCCTAGAGAACAATAAAAATAGCAGAAGAATTTGGAAGTGGTAGTGATTTGACAGAAATAAAGCCTTGGAATTAGAATATTTAGTCTTGAAAAAAGTAGTACTGGGGAGATGCATGTTCATCTTTCTTACTGCAAAAACATAAAAATGAAAATGTACAATTTCAGTACCTGGAGCCATTTTGTAACTGAATTCATCCAGGTATTCTACTCACTCCCTCATTTATTTTTTATTTACCAAAAAAAAAGTTTGTTGAGCATCTCAGACACTATGTTAGGAAAAGGAAGTTCCAAGGAGAATGAAAAATATTTCTTGCCCTCAGAAGGCTCAGTCTAATGGAAGATGAACAACTGTACAAATAACTACAAGTTGATGTGGTGAATACAATAAAGTAGCAAAGTGATTAAATGAGGGATGAGACTTGCACAGAGTTAGATGTTTAAGAAGGGACAGCTGGAAGTTGGGATCTCCTGCCTTTATCATGGATAATAAAGTCTTCAAAGTTATAAAGGAGAGTGTCCTATCTCTCTAGATGGGAGATTTAGTGGTACTCAGAGGTGACATGTGGTATTTATCAAGTGGCAATGTAAAGCATGGATCAGAAAAAGTTAAGAGTTCCTGATCTGTGTTCCAGACAAGGCCATTTTCTTCTCTGGAAAATGCTATTAGAGGCTGTAAGATTTTTGTGCAAAGCTTTGACCAGTAGTTCCACTTCTGGTGCCCTACTAACCTGCTGTGAACATGCACTCATACACCAAGATCCCTGTTTATGATAGCAAAAAACTGGACAAGCCTAAATATCTAATGATGAGGGAGTTATTAAATACAGTCTAAACTGTGGAATAGAGTATTAAGAGTATTAAGAAAAATGATATTTATGTACATGGTAGAAGGCAGGAAAATATCCAAATTGCACTATTAAAAAAGGAGAAAAAGTCTTAATACAATAAATAGTTATGGTCTCATTTGTATGGGTATGTGTGTATATACACACACAGCTACCCACAAACACACACATACATATCCAGCACACAACCATACATGTACCACTAGGATATCACTGCAAAGAGAGCAGTGAGAGAGAAGGTAGGGGAAGGCAGAAGAGACAAGAGAGTCTCTCAATTTTTATCCTGTGTTTTTCTATATATTTCAAAATTTTCAACATCTATAGACTTCATTTTGTAATTTAAAAAAGAAATGAGATAATGCCCATAAAGCATTGAACATATTGTCTGCCATGTGGCCAGCAATAAATGTTAATTGACTCTTCTAAGGTGACAAGAAAATACGACTTGCTCAAAATGATTTAAATCTGCATACAGTATTGTATCTTTATTTTTTAAATTTTAAATAAAGACAGGGTCTCTCTTTGTCACCCAAGCTGGAGTGCAGTGGTGAGATCATAAGTCACTGAAACCTTGGAATCCTGGGCTCAAGTGATTCTCCTGCCTCGGTCTCCCAAATAGCTGGGACTATATGTGTGTGTCACCATGTCTGGCCTGCATACAGTATCATATTGATGTTTATAAATAAATGTTTTCTCTCACTAGAAAATGAAATAAATTTTCTTAAATTATAGTCAATAGGTTTTTACCTTAAATATGTTGTTAAATATGTTTTCTGCTTATTTAATCATTTAGGACTTAATTATTCAAAGCTAAGCATGAGCAGGAAGCCTTCCAAATCTGGATAATACCAGACTTTGCTTATGCACCAGAAATTTCCAGCCAACTATTATGGCTTTATCTGTTGTGTATTAAACTTTAAAAATATTTAATATTCAGAGTTTATTTTCCTGTTATCTATTTATTACTGAAAACGAAGGTCAAATCTTTTAGAAAAGTTATCCCTACAGTACTCAATACATATTCAGTAAGCCGAAATGAAATTACATTTTGTAGAACTTTTTCTTATAAAGAATTTGAAACACTCTGTAAGTAGATCATCTTTTATTATATTCATTCATCCTTGTTTTATTAAAGCTGTGAATAAATTGAATTGAAAATCAAATTGTTTTCTGAAATGTACTGATGTACTTGTACTCTATTAAAATTCTTCATGGTGAGTTTCTTTGTAATTAAAGAACCATTTATAATTTCAATTAACATTTTTAAGTTTATTCGTGGGTAAGTTAAGCCTGCTGAATTTTCTAAAGCAAGACATTGTTTTGCCAAGGAAATGATAGAAGTTTCTAGGTTGTGATAAAAAATGTTGAAACATCAAAAGACTTTTCTTTTTACATGTTCATTGTGTTAATACATACCTTAGAACCTATTCTTTCTTTATTTTTATTGAGTTGACATGCCAAAAGTATTTTTTCTGTGAAACAATAGCAAAGGTATAATATATAGATTTCTTTGATTTTTTTTATACCCATAATTTTTAATGTTTGAAAAGTTCTAAAATTTGGCATGTGGGCAAAGTTATGGGACAAAATTGAAGTATGATCACAGTGGTCAACTTCTAGCAGACCTCCATCCCCTAACAAAACCTAGTTAAATTAAATGACATTTCTTACACAATTCATCACCAAACTCTTGATTGGCTGGTCTATCAGGCTGAGAGTAACTAAAGACTCTCCTCAATACCCCATTGAGTTGGGATTCCCATGGAATTTTTTGTTTGTTTGTTTGTTTTTTGCTTTTTGTTTTTGAGATAATTATAGATTTACATGCAGCTGTAAGAAATAACTTTACTTAGTTTCTCCCAGTAGTAACATTTTGCAAAACTATTGCATATTATGACACCTAGGATATTCACATTGACACAATTCATCAATATTATTCATATTTTCCCCAGTTGTGTGTGTGTGTGTGTGTGTGTGTGTTAGTTCTGTGTAATTTTATCACATGTGCAGTTGCCAATATCCACCACTACAGGCAAGATAGAGAACATTTCCATCACCGCAAGGATACTTTACGTTGCCTGTTTATAACCACATCTACCTCCATCCCTCCCCATGATCCCCCATCCTCCGTCTCCCACCCCCAGTGGACTTTTCACAAGTTGGTAATTTGATGGTGGTGTGTTTTCTAGGTACCTTTTGGGAAATAACTGATTTATCATTTTCCTCTTGTAAATGTCTGTGCATAAATAATAGTAAACAGGTATACCGTTGAATTGTGTGTCTCCCCATTGTTTGGCAAAGGAACTAACAACGTGAGTGAGGGGCTGCCTGAGCTGTGCAACATTTCTAACTCTTGAAGGCACAGAGCCAAATTTGCTACCTTTGTTTCATTCCCAGATTACGCTCGATTTGAGGCCAAAATCCATGACCTACGAGAGCAGATGATGAACCACAGCATGAGCTCCGGGTCTGGGTCCCTGCGAACCAATCAGAAACGCTCCCTCTACGTCAGGTAAGCAATGGAGTATTTCTCTATCTGCACTTTGTGAACAATTCAACTTGAGAAAACAAAGGCAACACCATGTAGCAACAGAACATATGTTCTAATTAACCCATGTTCATCAGGACACTACTGAAACATCTTATGTTTAACCATTTGGAATAAATGTCTGAAATGTTATTAGATTAAATCAGCTAAAGGTACCTGCTTTTATCAAGTTATTCTTTGGCAATGTTATGATCCAGGATAAAGTGCTCAGCATAGGTTGCAATAAAAATAATGAGAAGAAACATTTTCATTTCTAATAAATCTTAAATGGCATATGTGGACCAAATCCTTGGACATTTGCTTACCGTCAATGTGAAAAGAAAATATTCCTGTATTATCTCCTAACCTGCCTGGTATTGACTGCATTAACTTTAGTGCATAAATTTAAAATCCACGGCATTCTTCTAAAGAGTTGTGTACTTTTCTCTAACAAGTTTTGGCAGAAAGACTTCCTTTTGTGTCATCTCGTTACCAATTGTTTCTCAGACCGTAAAAGTTACTTGTTCCTTGTCTGACAAAACTCATTAATTTACCAGAAAATGATAAATGATTGATTGAATGTGAAATGCCTTTCTGTCTTTCATCCTAGTAGCTACCTCTTGAGTTAAGATCCATCAACACTCAACTATAGCATGTTCCTCTTCCAAGACAAGCTTCCTGTATTACTTCCAAATTTCTTTTTTTTTTTTTTTTGGTTATATAATCTTTTTTTTTTTATTATTATACTTTAAGTTCTAGGGTACATGTGCATAACGTGCAGGTTTGTTACATATGTATAAATGTGCCATGTTGGTGTGCTGCACCCATCAACTCATCAGCACCCATCAATTCATCATTTATATCAGGTATAACTCCCCAATGCAATCCCTCCTCCCTCCCCCCTCCCCATGATAGTCCCCAGTGTGTGATGTTCCCCTTCCCGAGTCCAAGTGAGCTCATTGTTCAGTTCCCACCTATGAGTGAGAACATGCGGTGTTTGGTTTTCTCTTCTTGTGATAGTTTGCTAAGAATGATGGTTTCCAGCTGCATCCATGTCCCTACAAAGGACGCAAACTCATCCTTTTTTATGGCTGCATAGTATTCCATGGTGTATATGTGCCACATTTTCTTAATCCAGTCTGTCACTGATGGACATTTGGGTTGATTCCAAGTCTTTGCTATTGTGAATAGTGCTGCAATAAACATACGTGTGCATGTGTCTTTGTAGTAGCATAATTTATAATCCTTTGGGTATATACCCAGTAGTGGGATGGCTGGGTCCTATGGTACATCTAGTTCTAGATCTTTGAGGAATCGCCATACTGTTTTCCATAATGGTTGAACTAGTTTACAATCCCACCAACAGTGTAAAAGTGTTCTTATTTCTCCACATCCTCTCCAACACCTGTTGTTTCCTGATTTTTTAATGATTGCCATTCTAACTGGTGTGAGATGGTATCTCATTGTGGTTTTGATTTGCATTTCTCTGATGGCGAGTGATGATGAGCATTTCTTCATGTGTCTGTTGGCTGTATGAATGTCTTCTTTTGAGAAATGTCTGTTCATATCCTTTCCCCACTTTTTGATGGGGTTGTTTGTTTTTTTCTTGTATATTTGTTTGAGTTCTTTGTAGATTCTGGAAATTAGCCCTTTGTCAGATGAGTAGATTGCAAAAATTTTCTCCCATTCTGTAGGTTGCCTGTTCACTCTGATGGTAGTTTCTTTTGCTGTGCAGAAGCTCTTTAGTTTAATGAGATCCCATTTGTCAATTTTGGCTTTTGCTGCCGTTGCTTTTGGTGTTTTAGACATGAAGTCCTTGCCCATGCCTATGTCCTGAATGGTACTACCTAGATTTTCTTCTAGGGTTTTTATGGTATTAGGTCTAACATTTAAGTCTCTAATCCATCTTGAATTAATCTTCGTATAAGGAGTAAGGAAAGGATCCAGTTTCAGCTTTCTACTTATGGCTAGCCAATTTTCCCAGCACCATTTATTAAATAGGGAATCCTTTCCCCATTTCTTGTTTTTGTCAGGTTTGTCAAAGATCAGATGGTTGTAGATGTGTGGCATTATTTCTGAGGACTCCGTTCTGTTCCATTGGTCTATATCTCTGTTTTGGTACCAGTACCATGCTGTTTTGGTTACTGTAGCCTTGTAGTATAGTTTGAAGTCAGGTAGCATGACGCCTCCGGCTTTGTCCTTTTGACTTAGGATTGTCTTGGCAATGCGGGCTCTTTTTTGGTTCCATATGAACTTTAAAGCAGTTTTTTCCAATTCGGTGACGAAACTCATTGGTAGCTTGATGGGGATGGCATTGAATCTATAAATAACCTTGGGCAGTATGGCCATTTTCACGATATTGATTCTTCCTATCCATGAGCATGGTATGTTCTTCCATTTGTTTGTGTCCTCTTTGATTTCACTGAGCAGTGGTTTGTAGTTCTCCTTGAAGAGGTCCTTTACATCCCTTGTAAGTTGGATTCCTAGGTATTTGATTCTCTTTGAAGCAATTGTGAATGGAAGTTCATTCCTGATTTGGCTCTTTGCTTGTCTGTTACTGGTGTATAAGAATGCTTGTGATTTTTGCACATTAATTTTGTATCCTGAGACTTTGCTGAAGTTGCTTATCAGCTTAAGAAGATTTTGGGCTGAGATGATGGGGTTTTCTAAATATACAATCATGTCATCTGCAAACAGGGACAATTTGACTTCTTCTTTAGCTAACTGAATACCCTTGATTTCTTTCTCTTGCCTGATTGCCCTAGCCAGAACTTCCAACACTATGTTGAATAGGAGTGGTGAGAGAGGGCATCCCTGTCTTGTGCCAGTTTTCAAAGGGAATTTTTCCAGTTTTTGCCCATTCAGTATGATATTGGCTGTGGGTTTGTCATAAATAGCTCTTATTATTTTGAGGTACGTTCCATCAATACTGAATTTGTTGAGCGTTTTTAGCATGAAGGGCTGTTGAATTTTGTCAAAAGCCTTTTCTGCATCTATTGAGATAATCATGTGGTTCTTGTCTTTGGTTCTGTTTATATGCCGGATTACGTTTATTGATTTGCGAATGTTGAACCAGCCTTGCATCCCAGGGATGAAGCCCACTTGATCATGGTGGATAAGCTTTTTGATGTGCTGCTGAATCCGGTTTGCCAGTATTTTATTGAGGATTTTTGCATCGATGTTCATCAGGGAGATTGGTCTAAAATTCTCTTTTTTTGTTGTGTCTCTGCCAGGCTTTGGTATCAGGATGATGTTGGCCTCATAAAATGAGTTAGGGAGGATTCCCTCTTTTTCTATTGATTGGAATAGTTTCAGAAGGAATGGTACCAGCTCCTCCTTGTACCTCTGGTAGAATTCAGCTGTGAATCCATCTGGTCCTGGGCTTTTTTTGGTGGGTAGGCTATTAATTGTTGCCTCAATTTCAGAGGCTGCTATTGGTCTATTCAGGGATTCAACTTCTTCCTGGTTTAGTCTTGGAAGAGTGTACGTGTCCAGGAAATTATCCATTTCTTCTAGATTTTCTAGTTGATTTGCGTAGAGGTGTTTATAGTATTCTCTGATGGTAGTTTGTATTTCTGTGGGGTCGGTGGTGATATCCCCTTTATCATTTTTTATTGCGTCTATTTGATTCCTCTCTCTTTTCTTCTTTATTAGTCTTGCTAGCGGTCTGTCAATTTTGTTGATCTTTTCAAAAAACCAACTCCTGGATTCATTGATTTTTTGGAGGGTTTTTTGTGTCTCTATCTCCTTCAGTTCTGCTCTGATCTTAGTTATTTCTTGCCTTCTGCTAGCTTTTGAATGTGTTTGCTCTTGCCTCTCTAGTTCGTTTAATTGTGATGTTAGAGTGTCAATTTTAGATCTTTCCTGCTTTCTCTTGTGGGCACTTAGTGCTATAAATTTCCCTCTACACACTGCTTTAAATGTGTCCCAGAGATTCTGGTATGTTGTATCTTTGTTCTCATTGGTTTCAAAGAACATCTTTATTTCTGCTTTCATTTTGTTATGTACCCAGTAGTCATTCAGGAGCAGGTTGTTCAGTTTCCATGTAGTTGAGCGGTTTTGATTGAGTTTCTTAGTCCTGAGTTCTAGTTTGATTGCACTGTGGTCTGAGAGACAGTTTGTTATAATTTCTGTTCTTTTACATTTGCTGAGGAGTGCTTTACTTCCAATTATGTGGTCAATTTTGGAATAAGTGTGATGTGGTGCTGAGAAGAATGTATATTCTGTTGACTTGGGGTGGAGAGTTCTATAGATGTCTATTAGGTCCGCTTGGTGCAGAGATGAGTTCAATTCCTGGATATCCTTGTTAACTTTCTGTCTCGTTGATCTGTCTAATGTTGACAGTGGAGTGTTGAAGTCTCCCATTATTATTGTATGGGAGTCTAAGTCTCTTTGTAAGTCTCTAAGGACTTGCTTTATGAATCTGGGTGCTCCTGTATTGGGTGCATATATATTTAGGATAGTTAGCTCTTCCTGTTGAATTGATCCCTTTACCATTATGTAGTGGCCTTCTTTGTCTCTTTTGATCTTTGATGGTTTAAAGTCTGTTTTATCAGAGACTAGGATTGCAACCCCTGCTTTTTTTTGTTCTCCATTTGCTTGGTAGATCTTCCTCCATCCCTTTATTTTGAGCCTATATATGTCTCTGCATGTGAGATGGGTCTTCTGAAGACAGCAGACTGATGGGTCTTGACTCTTTATCCAGTTTGCCAGTCTGTGTCTTTTAATTGGAGCATTTAGTCCATTTACATTTAAGGTTAATATTGTTATGTGTGAACTTGATCCTGCCATTATGATATTAACTGGTTATTTTGCTCATTAGTTGATGCAGTTTCTTCCTAGCCTCCATGGTCTTTACATGTTGGCATGTTTTTGCAATGGCTGGTACCGGTTGTTCCTTTCCATGTTTAGGGCTTCCTTCAGGGTCTCTTGTAAGGCAGGCCTGGTGGTGACAAAATCTCTAAGCATTTGCTTATCTGTAAAGAATTTTATTTCTCCTTCACTGATGAAACTTAGTTTGGCTGGATATGAAATTCTGGGTTTAAAATTCTTTTCTTTAAGAACGTTGAATATTGGCCCCCACTCTCTTCTGGCTTGTAGAGTTTCTGCCGAGAGATCTGCTGTCAGTCTGATGGGCTTCCCTTTGTGGGTAACCCGACCTTTCTCTCTGGCTGCCCTTAAGATTTTTTCCTTCATTTCAACTTTGGTGAATCTGGCAATTATGTGTCTTGGAGTTGCTCTTCTGGAGGAGTATCTTTGTGGTGTTCTCTGTATTTCCTGAATTTGAATGTTGGCCTGCCCTACTAGGTTGGGGAAGTTCTCCTGGATGATATCCTGTAGAGTGTTTTCCAATTTGGTTCCATTTTCCCCCTCACTTTCAGGCACCCCAATCAGACGTAGATTTGGTCTTTTTACATAATCCCATACTTCTTGCAGGCTTTGTTCATTTCTTTTTCTTCTTTTTTCTTTTGGTTTCTCTTCTCGCTTCATTTCATTCATTTGATCCTCCATCGCTGATACTCTTTCTTCCAGTTGATCGAGTCGGTTACTGAAGCTTGTGCATTTGTCACGTATTTCTCGTGTCATGGTTTTCATCTCTGTCATTTCGTTTATGACCTTCTCTGCATTAATTAGTCTAGCTGTCAATTCTTCCACTCTTTTTTCAAGATTTTTAGTTTCTTTGCGCTGGGTACGTAATTCCTCCTTTAGCTCTGAGAGGTTTGATGGACTGAAGCCTTCTTCTCTCACCTCATCAAAATCATTCTCTGACCAGCTTTGATCCGTTGCTGGTGATGGGCTGTGCTCCTTTGCAGGAGGAGATGCGCTCTTATTTTTTGAATTTCCAGCATTTCTGCCCTGCTTTTTCCCCATCTTTGTGGTTTTATCTGTCTCTGGTCTTTGATGATGGTGACATACTGATGGGGTTTTGGTATAGGTGACCTTCCTGTTTGATAGTTTTCCTGCTGACAGTCAGGACCCTTAGCTATAGGTCTGTTGGAGATTGCTTGAGGTCCACTTCAGACCCTGTTTGCCTGGGTATCAGCAGCAGAGGTTGCAGAAGATAGAATATTGCTGAACAGCGAGTGCACCTGTCTGATTCTTGCTTTGGAAGCTTCCTCTCAGGGGTGTACTCCACCCTGTGAGTTGTGGGGTGTCAGACTGCCCCTAGTGGGGGATGTCTCCCAGTTAGGCTACTCAGGGGTTAGGGACCCACTTGAGTAGGCAGACTGCCCCTTCTCAGCTCTCAACCTCCGTGTTGGGAGATCCACTGCTCTCTTCAAAGCTGTCAGACAGAGTCGTTCGCGTTTGCACAGGCTTCTGCTCCTTTAGCTGAGCCCGGTCCCCAGAGGCGCAGTCTACAGAGACTACTTCCAAATTTCATCAGTGCTGACTGTACTTTTAAAAATATATAAGTACTAACAGGCAAAAGGAAGAAAGTGATGCCTAATTAATGGTCAACATGAATCTATGTACCATATGGAAGAACCATGCCCATTCTTATTGTATTCTCCAGTCCCCACTCTGGCCCAGAATCCAATCTGACTCCAACCTGAGGTCATATTCTTCTTACCTGAAATTTTAGGCATGAGGTATATGTTATAGATACTAATTTACATACTTGAGTTGAACTTTTGCTGTTGGTTCCATTTTGGCTCTAAAGTTAAGTTTTGTATGTATTTGTTATTCACAGCAGGGCTAACAAGGGAGTGGGATTCTGGAAGGCACAGGTTCTCATAGGGCTTAATTTACCGACTGAACCAATAAGCCTAGAGTCCCTTCTTATTCCAGGGAAGCCCTGAGATTAAGGAAAACAAGTTATTAACCCTTCGAATTTGGCCAACTCCATTTCAAAAGATTATTTTGATACCCTTAATTGTAATCTATGACTGTTCAGAAGCACCCTAGAGCATGTCTTGCAGTGACATCACAAATATGATGGAAAGTTAACAGTTCCATTTGTGGTTCTTCTCTCTTGTATTGTATTATTGGTCTACATGCTACAAAATATTTTTAAATTTTGAAATGTTTTAGTCCTTGGTAGCAAGTGGAAAAAGTCAGCTGGGTTAATAGGATAGAACTAAATCAGTTAGTGTAACTGAAATGCTTATATACAGTAAAGCTCAAAGGGAAAATTACCAAGTATCTTATTAGAGACAGAATGCATAAATTGTTAAGATATTAGAAGAAATTTGCTGAAATATATTGCTAATAGCTATTAAGTTGTGGAAGATTAAGAAAATTAAATGAAGTGATACGATATTATATAAAATTAATACACTTATTTGAAAGAGTAGTAATTAGATTTAAATCTTTATTCTCTAAAATCATAAATAAAAGTATAACATACAGAAGAGACAAAGACTTAGAGTAACAAAAGTAATAGTTGGAGATTGTATTGAAGGGAGGAACCTCCTTTTAATGAGACTCAGAAATACTTGACACTTCATAAGAAATTCCCCAAATGAAATCTCTATAATATACAAATATGGCATTTGGTTTCCAAATGTTCAATTATTACTACTTATTTTGTACCTAGAGGGCTGACTTTAGTATCTAAATGACTCTAAGAGACACAGAATTAGAAAAAATATGGGCCGTGCATATAGTTGTATCAATGAATCAGAAAGAAAGAACTTACAAGAGCCCCCTGGCCTTATTCTCATGAATAGTGATAAAACAGACCAAAAAAAAAAAAAAAAGCAAGGCCTAAATGAAATTCTTACCAAAAAGGATTCAACAAGTTTGTACCTTTGTACTTTTTTTAATACTAGTTTTGGCGACAGGATTTGCTTTGTCTAGAGTGCTTGTATAGGACCATGGTCAGTTGTGTTTATTTTAAAAAGTCAACTACTTGCTCTCTCAGAATAAATTACTAGCAGGGTTTCTCTGATAGTATAAATATAAGAGGATGAGCATGGCTCAAATCTGAGAATAACATCCTGAAAATGGTATTATTCTCCTCACTTTGCTTAGCTTTGTGTAATTCTAGGGCTAGAAGGAACCTTAGTTATCATTGGGCCCTCTGCTTAATTTACAGAAGAGGAAACTGAGGGCTGAGGAGAACAGAGACAGAGACTTGCCTGGGATCCCAAAGCTATCTGTGGCAGAATCAGCTCTCCTACCCGCAGTCCCATACGTCTCCCCACATCACTCTGCCTCCCTAAGGGCTTAGTTTATGTGGTGTCAGCTGTTGAATATACTTTAGCTGTGATTCCCAATCTGCTTCTATCAGCACAGTGCTGGACTCTTTGATTAAGGAATAAGGAGAGGCGAAGTTCTAACACATATGTCTTTGGGGTTTTTGTTCAGGATAAACCATTCTGTAGGAATATGGGATTTCTTTGGTATTATTTATAGTTTTCTATGAAGCCAAAATCTAAATCAGGAAGCAAGCGCCTTCTTTGTTCTGTGAGAAACAATGTAGCTGACTTAGTAAAATATGTGCTTGCACCAAAAAACCATTCTTCCCCTTGGATTTACCTCTCATACCCTACACACACACACACACACACACACACACACACACACGCATGCTCACACATATGCTCCCAACTCTCGCCCTGGTCCTGGTGGTGTCAGAATGTACCTTCCTGGGGTCTTGCAGAAGCTGCCTTCATTTCCCCACGAGAAATGATCTTCCCAGGTGGTGGCAATTTGTTTACCTGAAATTTTGAAGGGAGTGGTAACCAGCACTACCTGAGCCAGGCAGTATTTTAAACATGAGCCAACTCTCTCTATTTTCTAATCTAATTATAGTTTTTTTATTTAATCTTTTGTGTGAAGTGCTTGAAGTACTTTAGTGGTGCTGTGCAAGCGGAATTGATTATTGCTAATGTTAATTGTTCATGTTCTATGGGAATGATTTGGGTATGTTTGATTTAATATGCTACTTGTATTGTGTATTTCCTACATTGTGAAACATATAGTGGTAGAACACTGTGAAACGTGTAGTTAATTTAAAAATAAAGTTACGAATATGAATAAAATGTTTTTCAAAATGCCACACAAGTACATTATCAATGCTTCAAACATAGATGCATTTCAGCTCCTGAACTACTGGAATATGAATTTTATTGCATGTATTTTGAGGCTCTTGTTGTGGGCAGAGACGGCAGGCAACTGCCTTGGAAGAGTGAGTTTATGAGCTCATGAAGATCTCCCTCCCTCCCAAATATCCCTTTCCCTTCTTACCTATTAGCTGATAAAAGCTGGTATAATAAAGAACTAACAAGGCTTTTCCTGCTAGTAACAGGGATAAATCTTTTGTATAAATGCTACTAGGAGAAGCCAAAGATATGGGGGATTAAATTTACACAAAAGTGCAAATTTCTAAAGAACAATCCTTTGTTTTGATAAAAGGAAAGTTAGAGTACCCAGGAGGGCAAGGAAAAAAAGCAAATCATTCCACCAAGGGGAAGGAGAAAAAGGTCACAGGAAATAATGTAAAAGAAAAACTGAGCCCTGTTCACTTGTTAGTAAAAGATATCGATTTTGAGAGTTCAAGCAAATAATCTCTGAGTTTTGAATGTGGATTTAAGAAACAGTTGCCGTGATTTATTCAGGCCTTCATCAAACAAATTTGAGTGTATATTATGTGCCAGGACCTATAATGGACACTGAGGACACAGCAGTAACAGTCATGTTTCCTGTCTGCAAGAAACTTACGTGTGCTGGGAAAGAGAGATGAAGGGAAGATAATTAAATGCAATGTGATATGAAAAGATCTGTTAGTTCTAGAAAGGCCTGGAATCTTGATTGCTTCCATGGAAGCATTTCCGAATAATTCTTGAAGCTCTTATATGAGGTAACCGAGAGCCTTTCAAATAGTTAGATGCAAAGTAAGAAGTACATTCTTTATCCTGACCCAGTAAATACATACACACATAAAACAGAAAAGTTTTGTTAAATAGTAATAACACCTTTTGTATACAGTGTACTTTGTTATTTTCCATTCTATTTGTTTCTCTCCTTTTTAAAAAATGGAGATCATAGCTCATTAACTTGATTTAATAACTCACTAATGGGCCATGATTTACGGCTTACAGATGGAGTGAACAAGAGGGAACATTCCAGGCATATGACACAGTACACAGACAAACAAAAGAGAGTGTCTTCACTACATTATATTAAACATATCGAGGATCCTTAGACCCTTGATGTTGTAACCAACTTGGAAGGCAGTTATCCCTGCCACAGATGAGGAAGTAGAAATAGAGGGAAGTATTTGTCAGACACTTTCTACAGGTCAACCATTATTCTATTGTTTTACATGTATTATCCCATAGACTTCTCCCAAAAACCCTATGATTCAGGGGATATTGCCTCCATTTTATAGATGAAGAAACTGAAACTCGGAGAAGTTAAATGATTCCCCCCAAGATCACACAGCTAGACAACATGAGCATGGACATTCAGATCCTATTTGTGAGACATTGGAGAGCAACATTTAAGCACACAGTTGCTAGATTCTGCCAGATAGAAAAACATGTGAATCATAGTTCTGCCACATCCTAGCTCTATGACCACAGACAAATCAGTCTCTCTGGGCTTTCTTTATCTGTGAAGATGAGTATAGTAATAGGATACCATAAAGTGGTTGTGAGGATTAAATAAAATAGTGAATTTAGATACCTGGCACATGGGAAGTAGTTGATAAATGTTGGTAATATTCATCATTCATTATGAAGCCACCTTTTCTCTGTCAGACAGAGAGACCACAGAATTGGTTGCGACTAAGACACTGTTTTCTCAGCAGTGAGATAAACCTTTCTTATCCCATTGCTTGCCTTCAGCAAAGGAAGAAGGACAGATTTTCTGATGACTTTTAGAATTTTGCTCCTCTAGAGCCCATGAAGCCTGAAGGGGTGGTCAGCATTCCATAGCTCCAGAATGCTCAGCTCTGTCAATTCATCAGCATTTCTCACCCAAACAAGGCTCTACCCAGAGGCAGAATCTGAAAAGAATTCAGTAGAAGCCACATGATAGAAAAACTCACTGCATAAGGCCATTCCAAGTCTTATATATATGTTATCGGTCTTCCTAACCATATGATTTCTTCTATTTCCCCTAGGCATTCTTCGCCCCTTTCCAGCCCCCTGCTCATAGTTTTGTTCTGAATTTCGAAGTCTTATTTCTTTTAACAGTGGTTCTAAGTCTGTATGTTACTCAAAGTTGCTACTACCTGAGATAGTGTTTGCCTCAAAGGCTATGTAATATGACAAATGCACTCAGGTTAGCCTCTTGCCCCTTGTTTAACTTAAGGCATTCATACATTGATTCCTTCATGCCTTGATTCTTTCATTCAATAAATGTGGTATTTGTACTTACTTGCAATGTGCCAGTCTGTAGTAGATGTTAAGGGCACAATGATGAATAAGACCACAGAACCCCTTTCCTCAAGTTTCTCACAGTCTAGATCTATAGGCAATCCAAATAGTATGCAGACCATTATGGTAACTCACTTCCTGATACCCCATGTGTTATGTGCCTTGCAATTATTATCCTATTTTGATTTTTACAACATGCCTATAAGACTTCCTGAAGTGAAATTTGCCCAGAAGACCACTAATATTTGAAACTCACCTGTTAACATAGTGACTACTCTGGTCCTTGTTAAACTTTTGTGATAAAATGTTTTGAAATGAATCAATATTATTCAATACTGGACCTGCAAATCCCAGTAATGTCTTGATGTTTCATAGCTCTAGTACTTTATGCCACAGTGCTTGGCATAAAGAATTCTCCTTAGGAAACATTTGTTAAATGAATTAATTCCAAGACTATCTTTCCTATACAAATGTGAAAGAAAATATTAAAATGTAAGCCAAGGTATTTGAACAATCCTGCGGAAATCCAATACCAGCTTGGCTGACACCAAGTGCATTGAGTCTGGTTGTATCCTCAGGATGCAGACTCTACCTGTTGCTACTGGGATCTCCAGAAAATATCTGGTACTGCAAGGCCTTTCAGGCTGTTTCATTTGTTTGCTAAACTCTGACAAACTCTTTAAATTGGGACCTAATTTAATAATGGATTTAGACAAGCATGCACAGCCTATACCCTCTTAGTCAGAAAACTTGAGATGAGGGAAGGGCCCAGGGTGAACCTCATTCTCAACACAATTAGTCTTTCTATTCCTGGGAACTAAGGTTATATCAAGGGCACTCTCAAGAAAACACATTCCATCCTGGACACTTTGCCTTTGAGCTTTTATTGTGGGTGAAGGGTGTTCCCACCTGGTTGATTTTGGTGGGAGGGAAAAGCTACATCATCATGTAAGACACTCTGGTCATTTATTTTTTTCTGTAGTAGCAAACATATCTTTTCACTCTATTTTCTGCCCATTTAACTGCAGGTTAGTAGCCTGGGGATGATAAAGAAGAGTGTGGAATGGCAGGATTCTTCACTCCAGTGGTACAAACTGCTTCTAGCTTCACTTGGCAATGGATTTCTTGAAAACATTTAAGGCAAAGCCATAAAGTCTGTGGACTGTGTTATGAGTCACATTTTTGTCTTCTTCCCCTCCAATCTTGGACCCAACATGTTAGCTGTTTCCCAGAGAACATGCCACAGTCAGCTGTGTGCACCCCCCTGCCCAGTACTTGTCACAGGGCTAACTGACGGTGGTATTTTTATTGCATAAGTTCGTTTCCTCATAATTCTTATTTAACAACATCATTAGTCATTCACTTAGAAACATATTGACTATGATATGTTGCAGCAGAATAGGAAATAGAAACTTCTTGAATTCAGAATTACTTTTCTCTCTTAAAATCTTAGTAGGGGCAAAGGTAACTGGGAGGGAAACATAAGAAGGTACCTAAAGCAGTTTAACAGGATGAAGCAGAAAGTCTGGACAGAGTCTAGACTTACAAGAGCACTGGTTAAATTCATATTGATGATATAACTTCTGTTTTATACTTTGTACTGATTTCCTTCAAGTAGACCTGGCTTCTCATCCAGAATTCATAATTTATCATTATGAATAATGATAGTTGTGCATAGCTTATTGTTTGCTAAAACTTGAGTGTCACTTTTATAAAATGGACATAGTACCTAGTTCACAGGCTTATTAGGATGAAGTTAAACTGAATGTATGAAGGAGGCTGCTATATGGGACTTGTTAGGCACAGGCGAGTTCCTTTCATTGTTTCAAGTACTTAGAGCCTGCCTCCTAAACTGGTGCCTTCTTTAAAGCAGGATAGATTTTGATTCTTCATTTATATTTTCAGACCCATTAGCATAATGCTTACTCTTTCAGGTATTTGTATTTTTAATTGTATCCTTAATTGTAGAATAAAAGGCTTTGTCTTTAAGCAGCTAATTTTATGCCAGAAATAGAAAGAAAGAGGAGTCATTGTGGACTTGGGAGTTTCTTCTTTCCCCTGCAATCATAGGCTACCTGATTTTAAAAGGTTTTTAATTTTTATATTTCTATAGGAAGAGGGACAGAAGTATCCTGGGTGACTCTTCCATTGACCATCATGTTTTCCTCCATTCTTCCACTCTCATTACTGTTAATGGTTGACCTGTCATTAACTGATTCATCCAGAAAACCTCTTCTGAGCCATAAACATCTACCTCATACTCTGCTAGACTCTGGAAATAAAAAGATTAATACAACTTCTTTTCTGCCATTAAGGAGCCCACAGATCATTCCTACAACCTAGATTCTGCTTACCTCTCTACTAATCCCATGGCAATCATATTTCCAGAAATCTCTCATCTCCACAGGAGGTACTTCACCTCATAACCCAAAATGATTAATTTCTAGAACAAACCAGATAGCTCTATCTAAAAAGGGGAGAACAGAACAGTAAAAGGTAAGACACAGAATGCTCACAGGAGGATAGGTGAGAAGGGAGGGCATGAAAAAATTTAGGGAGCTCCCTTCTTCCCCTTGCCCAACTGCCAATCATGTAGGTTAGGTTGTTTCAAGGGAACAAGGCATAAAAGACATAAATCACTTGTCCTTTAGTCTCAGTGTTTGAACAGTGTCTGACACTTCTTTAAATTAACTTCAAATACTTATGGAATGAACTTTTTGATTAGCAGTTAAAGATGATGATTAAACAGAAAACGGTATTAAGAGAGCCACCAATGACTGGTGGAATCAAGCACATGCTCCTCTGTTTTCCTGTGCACCACATAAACAGCTCTCCTCCAGTCTTCATTTGCTCTTTCCTGTATGTGGATTCACTGCCCCCTCCATTGGACTGTGAGTATCTCAAAGATGGAGATTTCATCTGCTTAAAGTCTGCATCTATACAATCTGGCATATAGTAACTGCTGAATCAATTAGAATGAATGGATTACAGATGTCACTAAATTGGAGCGAATTTAACTCTATTTAACATTTTACCTAATTACGTCATGGCTTGCAAATGGTTTACTGACTAGGCTCCTTGCCCCTTGTTAATCAAATTAATATGCAACCCTATTTGGTAATCATCTCAGATTAAATTTTCAAAAATTATTTAACCAAAGTCACTATTCCTATATAAAATAAAATAGACTTTAAACCAACAACAGTAAAAAAAAACAAAAAGGATAAAGAAGGATAGTACACAATGATAAAGAGTTCAATTCAACAAGAAGACTCAACTATACTAAATATATACACACCCAACATTGGTGCACCCAAACTCATAAAACCTTCTAGACCTATGAAAAGACTTAGTCACGCAATAATAGTTGGAGACTTCAACACCTCATTGACAGCGTTAGATCATAGATACAGAAAAACTAACAAAGAAATTCTGGACTTAAATTTGACTTAAATTTAATTCTAGACTTCAATGTAACTGAACCAATTGGACCTCTACAGAATACTCCACCCATCAAACACAGGATGTACATTCTTCTGATATGCATATGGAACATATTATAAGATTAACCACAAGCTCAGCCATAAAGTGATTCTCAATAAATTCCGAAAAATCGAGATCATACCAACCACACTTTCAGATCACAGTGAAATAAAAGTAGTAATTACTACCAGGAAGATCTCTCAAAACTACATGATTACATGGAAATTAAACAACTTGCTCCTGAATGGCTTTTGGGTAAACAGCAAAATTAAGGCAGAAAAAAAAAAATCTTTGAAATAAATGAAATCAGAAATACAATATACAAAAATCTCTGGGATGCAACAAAAGCAGTGTTAAGAGGAAAGTTTATAGCACTAAATGCCTACATCAAAAACTTAGAAAGATCTCAAATTAATGATCTAACATTACAGCTAGAGGAACTAGAAAAACAAGAACAAACCCCCCAAAGCCAGCAGATTAAAAGAAATAACTAAAATCAGAGAAGAACTGAACAAAATTGAGACTCCAAAATCCATATGAAGAATCAACAAAACCAAAAGTTGTTTCTTTGAACCAGTAAACAAGATCAGTAGACCACTAGCTAGTTAACGAAGAAAAAAAAGAGAAGATCCGAATAAGCATAATCAGAAATGACGCAGGTGACATTACAACTGATCCCACAGAAATACAAAAGATCCTCAGAGACTTTTATGAATGATTCTATGCACACAAACTGGAAAGTTAGAGGAAATGAATAAAGTTCTCAAAACACACAACCTCTAAGATTGAATCAGAAAAAATTGAAACCCTGAACAGAATGATATTGAGTTCTTAAATTGAATCAGTAATTAAAAACCTAGCAACCAAAAAAAGCCCTGGACCAGACGGATTCACAGCCAAATTCTATCAGACGTGCAAAGAACAGCTGATACCAATTCTTCTGAAACTATTCCAAAAAATTGAGGAGGGACTCTTCCCTATCTTATTTGACAAAGCCATTATCACCCTGATACTAAAACCTGGCAAAGATACAGAAAAAAAAAAAAAGGAAGCAAAGAAAAGAAAGGAAAGAAAAAGGAAAGAAAGAAAAATCACAGGACTGTATCCCTAATGAACATAGACCAACAGTCCTCAACAAAATCCTAGCAAATCAAATCCAGCAGAACATCAAAAAGTTAACTCACCACCATCAAGTAGGCTTCATTCCTGGGATGCAAGGTTGGTTCAATATATGCAAATCAATAAATGTGATTCACCACATAAACAGAATTAAAAACAAAAACCAAATGATCATCTCAATAGACATGGAAAAACTTTAAAGTTCAATATTCCTTTATGATAAAAACCCTCAACAAACTAGGCATAGAAGAAACATACCTCAAAATAATAAATGTCATCTATGACAAACCCACAGCCAACATCATAGTGAACAGGCAAAAGCTGGAAGCATTCCTCTTAAGGACAGGAAAAAGACAGGGAAGCCCATTCTTACCACTCCTATTCAACATAGTACTGGAAGGCCCAGCCAGAGTAATCAGCCACAAGAAAGAAATAAAAGGCATCCAAATAGGAAAAGAAGAAGCCAATTTATCTCTGCACTGAAAATGATTCTATACCTCGAAAACCCTAAGGACTCCACCAAAAGGCTCTTAGAACTGATAAATGGTTTCAATAAAGTTTCAGAACACAAAATCAATATACAAAAATTAGTAACATTTCTGTAGTAGCACCAATAACCTTTAAGCTGAGAGCCAAATAAAGAATGCAATTCCATTTGTAACAGCCACAAAAAAGAGTAAAAAACCTAGAAATACATCTAACCAAGGAGGTGAAAGATTTCTACAAGGAGAACTACAAAACACTGTTAAAGAAGTTATAGATGACACAAATTTTAAAACACTCCAATCTCATGAATTGGAAGAATCAATATTGTTAAAATGGCCATACTGCCCAAAGCAATCTACAGATTCAACACTGTTACCATCAAACTACCAATGTCATTTTTCACAGACTTAGAAAATACACTCTAAAATTTATATGGAACCAAAAAAGAGCCTGAATAGCCAAACGAATTCTAAACAAAGCTGGAGGCATCACATTTTGCAACTTCAAACTATACTATAAAGCTACAGTAACTAAAATGGTATGGTACTGGAACAAAAACAGATGTGTAGAACAATGGAACAGCAAAGCAAACCCAGATAAAGCCACACATCTACAGCCATCTGGTCTCCAACAAAGGTTGACAAAAATAAGCAATGGAGAAAAGACTGTCTATTAAATAAATGGTGCTAGATGGTGGTAGCCAGCCATATGCAGAATGAAAGTGGACCCTTACCTCACACCATATGCAAAAATTAACTCAAGATGAATGAAATATTTAGTTATTTATTTATTTATTTTTGAGACAGTGTCTCACTTTGTCACCCGGCTGGAGTGCAGTGGCGTGATGTCAGCTCACTGCAACCTCCTGGGTTCAAGCGATTCTCTCACGTCATCCTCCTGAATAGCTGGGAATACAGATTCATGCTACCACACATGACTAATTTTTGTATTTTTTAGTAGACACAGGGTTTCACCATGTTGGACAGACGGGTCATGAACCCCTGACCTCAACTAATCCACCCACCTCAGCCTCCCAAAGTGCTGAGATTATAGGCATGAGCCACTGTAGCTGACTGGATTAGAGATTTAAATGCAAGACCTCGAACTATGAGAATCCTAGAAGAAAACCTAGGGGATGTCATTCTGGACATTGATCTTTGGAAAGAATTTAGTACTAAATTCTCAAAAACAATTGTAACAAAAACAAAAATTGACAAGTGGCACCTAATTAAACTAAAAAACTTCTGCACAGCAAAAGAAACTATCAACAGAGTAAACAGACCACCTACTAAATGGGAGAAAATATTTGCAAACTATGCATCTGACAAAGGTCTAATATCCAGATTCTATGAGGAATTTAAGTAATTCAACAAGCAAAAAACAAATAACCCCATTAAAAAGTGGGCAAAAATCATGAACAGACACTTCTCAAAAGAAGACATACACGTGGTCAACAAACATGTGAAAAATGCTCATTATCACGAATCCTCTGAAAAATGCAAATCAAAACTGCAATGATATACCATCTCACACCAGCCAGAATGGCTATAATTTTAAAAATGTTAAAATAACAGATGCTGGCAAGGCTGTGGAGAGGCAGACTTATTATGTGCCAGGCAGTTTGCTAATCACCTTATGTAGATTATTTCAATTCTCACAAAACTCTGTATGACAGGTTTTATTATTATCTCCATTTCAGAGAACAAAAAATTGAGATCAGATTTCAGTTTTACTCCCAAGAGACTAAACTGGGACTAGGACCTAAGCATGCTATTCTATTCCCCCTACCTATTGTTTCATATGGCTTTATTAAACAGTTTTCACATATTTAATTTTATGTGATACAGTATGTCTGTACATAGGTTTTGTTTTATTTATTTATGTATTTATTTATTTATTTTTGATACAGTGTCTTGCTCTGTCACCCAAGCTGGAGTGAGTGGCACAATCATGGCTCACTGCAGCCTCAACCTCCTAGGTTCAAATAATCCTCCTACCTCCCTCCCAGGTAGCTGGGACTACAGGTATGTGTCACCATGCCTGCTAATGTTTATTTTTTGTAGAGACAGGGTTTCCCTATTTTGCCCTGACTGGTGTCAAACTCCTGGGCTCAAATGATCCTCTCACTTTGGCCTCCCAAAGTGCTGGGATTACAAGTGTAAGCCAGTGTGTCCAGCCTGTAAGTAGGTATTATTTTTCCCATAGTTTTCAGATAAAGAATCTGAGATTCAGAATATTAAGCTATATACTCTTTTCTCTAAGCATAAAATAGCACCAAGTCCTTGACTCAATCTTATCCTCTCTTTAAGAATGTGTAAACACAACTCATATATATATATGTGTGTGTATATATATACATATGCATATATGTATATTTCTAGTGTTTGCTTTGTATTTTATTTACTGTCACGTTGCATAGGACATGAGTTTTAATAGAACTACTTACACATTTTATTAAATGTCGAATAGACAGTTGAGTATTATATGGTCACCTTAGATCCTGTATTCTAGTTTGAAGATGCCCAGAGCATATGGATTTGTGATTAAATTGAGAGAATCCCTAATGAGTTGTGATCATTACAATTGTATGAGCTAGGTCCCTGTCTCTCTTCTTCCAGGATAGATTCTACAGCCAGCATAGCTATCTACCTATAAATTCCCACATTAAAGAGCACAGTCGAAGTACCTATCACACAATGCTTCACCCAGGACCTGCTACATAATGTGCAGGGGCCCAGTGCAAAATGAAAATGCTCAATTCTTGTTCACAAATTAATAGCAAAGCCAGGCATGGTGGCTCACACCTGTAATCCCAGCACTTTGGGAGGCCAGGGCGGGCAGATAACTTGAGGTCAAGAGTTCAAGACCAGCCTGGGCAACATGGTGAAACCCCATCTCTATCAAAATCAAAACAAAACAACACAAAAATTAGCTTGGCATGGTGGTGGGTGCCTGTAATCCCAGCTACTCCGGAGGCTAAGGCAGGAGAATCGCTAGAGCCATGGAGGTGGAGGTTGCAGTGAGCTGAGATCGTGCCACTGAACTCCAGCCTGGATGACAGAGCAAGACTCTGTCTCAATCAATCAATCAATACAAATAAAAAATTAGTAGCAAGAAAGTGAGAGCAGAGCATAATGCCAGGTGTGGGACAGTGGAACACAGGTCTCATACCCATGAAGCCATTCCTGTTGACCCCCAACTTAGGACATTTCATTCAAAACTGAAAGCATGATTATTTTCCTTAATATGTAGTATAGTAGAGGTAAGAAACACAAAATCAGCACTGGGAACATTTTCAAGGATCCAGGCTTTATCCTTTTTCTAAAAGAGTATTTTATACAAATTAAGTATATGCCTGCTTTTAGGATATGTAGAAACATTTTCTTCTAGTCCACTTCCTGCTTGAGAAACTTTACATTCCCACTTGTCCTGAACTATTAAGGGTCACTTTGAGTCATCTGTCTTCACTAAAGCAAATCTTTCAAAATCTAAGTGGCATCATTTCACATTTATTTAGCACCTGCAGCACACTTTAGTCTTCTTGTTCTGCAAAAGTTTCTGCCCGTTGGCCCTTCTCTTTAGGCCTAAATTTTAAAGAAAATGCATAAAAGTGCCTCAGAGGACTTTGAAAAACAGTGGGACCAGTTGGATGCTTGTGTGTTTCTCATATGTCATTGCCAAAATTGAGAGGCTGCAAGATTTGTAAATTCCCCTGGCTGGCAACATTACAATAAAAAAAAAAAAAAAATCATAGAGTTGATATGGAATTGACAACTACATTGTACCAAGTAAGAATTCTAAAAATAATAAACAAAAAGGCAAATTATAATATATATTTGAATTGGTTTATCTTTAATATTGCCATCATTTCCTAGAAGAAAGGGCATTTTAATGCCAAAAGAAACATATGAACATAATCTTAGCATCAGAAAAAGTCCTTCAAATATTATAAATTTGTAGTTTTAAAACCTCACTGGATAGCTCTCCGCATTTTTTCTATCCATATAATCTTACCTTATAGCTAAAAAAATTAAAGCAAGCATCGTGATGACTAAGTTGTTTAATTCTTAATCTTGAGTATCTTGGATCTCAACCATTCTAAGATCCTTAGGAATGCATTTTTTTAACTTTTTCCTTTTCTTGACAAAGAAAGACATCTTTCAGATTTTATTTTTCTTTGTATACCTATGCTTTCTTCATCTTTTATGCCATTTTCTCAATAAATAAGAAGCCCAGATCCATCTTCTGTGATAAGCTGATGTTTTTCAGTGATACTTATTAAAAGATAAAAAGGAATCTTTCATCATCAAAATTATTTTTCATTTTTAAAGTTGTCATTTTTTCTACATTTTAAAAACAGACCCACTTTTTGACAGCTTTATTGAGATATAATTGATATGCAAAAAGTTACACGTTTTATATATACAATTTTATGTGTTTAAAAAAACAGGTTTTTTTAAAGGTATCATCACATTATAGAATCTTTCATTGTATTTTATAACATTGTATATTCTACATTGTTTCAAACCAGATTGCTTACCTCATGTACTTTTTCCCCTTAATTGTCTTAAAATGCAGACATGTTCTTTAAAACTCAGGATTCCATACTTTTATTTATTAAGAAATCATACAATTATCTGATTCCACAGGTAAAGTAATGAGAAAATGTGGTGTGAACTGAGTAGAAGTTTGCAACAAACAGTGTATTTAATGGCTTCTAATGCCCTCTAACATGAAAGTCTAATTCTCATTTAAATTAACTTTGTAGCCCTTACTCTAGACAAACCTCCTTACCAGTTCCAGGGGCTTGCTTGGAGCCAGTTTCATCTTTCTTTTTCCTGTTAATGAGGGTTCCTAGCCAATCATCAGGAAGGGGTCTCTGCTTGTGTTTCTGGTTGCTGTAAATCCAGATGCGTGGGGAGTTTCTCACCTAAAAGACCTATGCTGAATGAACACCCTTGCTGGCTTTTCATAAGATAACTTTTCTCTATTCCTAAAATTCTGTGTTCCTGCCCCTTTCCTCATAAATGGGGTTCCCCATGATACTTCCACCTCCACAACACGCTCAAATCCTCTTATGAGCCCTTGATTACATCATAGATTTAGGTATCCTTAGGATGAGGAGCTGGCAGTGAACATTCAATTCTCATAGTATCTATGAGAGAGCATCATTACTATCCCACTTTACAGTTATGAAACCAAGGTTAGAGAGCTTACGTTATCCCCCAAATTTACACGGCAAAGAAGGACAGCATGATAAAAACTCAGTTCTATCCTATGCCAAATACCTGCTCTTAACCTTAATTTCCATGGCTTCCAGAAATACCTCATTTTCTTAGATGCACTTGATTTCATATATGCTCTCTCATTCCTATAGGTACTTAAAATTGTTAAAGCAAGTTCTATAAGTTTTGGGAAATACAGTCATCTAATATATGGTGCAACTCCCTCAGTAATAAATGAGGACCTTAAAGATGATCAATGAGTAGATCTTTGACATGAAGTTATACTAGTTCAGATGCAAACTATGGGATGCATTCGTTGACGATGCATCTTTAGCAAAGAGGCATGAGGTTTCCTGCTACGGGATGCTACACAGAGGATAAGAGGATTGCAGAATCTTCTAACTGCCTTAGAGCAAGTATGATGGAATGGATATGGGTTTAAGTTTTTCTTCAGTGACTATTAATTATAAAATACTACATAGGATGCTGTCAGGGGTAAAAAGATGAATCAGACATGTCTTCGAGCATCCAGCTAAAGTTAGTTGCAGAAAAAAAAAAAAAAAAACAGAAGAAAATAATAAGCTATTATGGTGAGCACAAATTCTGCTCCAGGATCAGCACATATGCAGAGGGTAGGAAATAGGGGAGATTTGAGAAGCTAACTATGATGGAGTCTCTTGTAGTAGGTTCCAAAAGTAAAACTGTATTTTTTTGTTGTTGTTATCTTTGGCAGTATATTTCCCCTCTGTAAGAAGTATACACTACCAGGCGGGCACAGTGGCTCATGCCTGTAATCCCAGCACTTTGGGAGGCCGAGGCGGGTGGATCACGAGGTCAGGAGATTGAGACCATCCTGGCTAACATGGTGAAACCCTGTCTCTACAAAATATACAAAAAATTAGCTGGGCGAGGTGATGGGCGCCTGTAGTCCCAGCTACTCGGGAGGCTGAGGCAAGAGAATGGCGTGAACCCAGGAGGCGGAGCTTGCAGTGAGCCGAGATCGCACCACTGCACTCCAGCCTGGGCAACAAAGTGAGACTCCATCTCAAAAAAAAAAAAAAAAAAAAAAAGAAGGATACACTACCATAGAATGACATGTTAAGTCCTCTAGAATTCTAACTCAGTCAGCCATGCATATATGAGTTCACAGCAGAGTGGGGTAGGCCAAAAGCTTGGGTTCTGGAGTCAGAAATACCTGGACTTAAATTCTGGCTTGATCACTTAGCACCTTTCTTGTGACCTTAGTAACTTACTTCTTCTCCCTCTAGGCCTCCACTTTTTCCATAAAATGAGTATAATAGAAATACTCATTTAAAGTTTATGAGGAATAATGTTTGTAAATCACCTAGCATCTTATACAAACTCTTTGAGAAATTAGAAAAGATAGGGTACTTCCTAGCTTTTTACAATGTTAACATCACTGTGATACCAAAACATAACAAGGTCATTGTAAGAAAGGAAATTTATACTCCAATCTCTCTCATAAATATCAAATTAAAAATATAAAATAAAATATTAGCAAAATAGATCTAGTGATATATAGAAAGAATAATATATCATGACCTGCTGGAATTTATTAAAGAAATGAAAGACCGCTTTAACATTAGAAAATCACAACATTAACAGAATAAAAGATAAGATTCAGATGATCATCTAAATATTATAGGAAAACCATTCAATAAAATTCAAAACTCATCTGTGAACAAACGTTCTTAGAAAACTTGAAAACTAATGGGCTTCCTAAATCTAATAAAAGGAAAACATCATACTTTTTTTTGAAGCAGAGTCTCACTCCATCACATAGTCTGGAATGCAGTGCCGAGATCTTGGCTCACTGCAACCTCTGCCTCCCCTATTCAAGTGATTCTCATGCCTCAGCCTCCTGAGTATCTGGGACTATAGGCACGCACCACCATGCTTGGCTAATTTTTGTATTTTAGTAGAGACGGAGTTTCACCATGTTGGTCAGGCTGGTCTCTAACTCCTGGCCACAAGTGATCCTCCCAAAGTGCTGGGATTACAGGTGTGAGCCAGGGAGCCAGCCTAAACACCATACTTAATAATGAAATTTTGGAAGCTTTTTCCCTGGAAGCAGGTATGAGGCACCTTCTATCACTACTCTACCCTTCATCACCACTGCTATTAAATGGAGGTGCAAGAAAAAGTAAGATGATTGGAAGGAAAACAATTGAATGATCCTTATTTTCTGGTAACATAATTGTGTATGTTTAAAATTCAAAATAACTAGATAGACTGCTATAATTAAAAAGTAACTTTAGCAATTTTACTAAATAACAAGATTAATATCAATCAGTTGTATTTCCATATAATGATACTAAACAACAAGAAAACTAAACTTAACATGTCATTTACAGTACGAGTGAAAAACATTAAAGTCATAGGAATAGAACTAACAAAAGAGCACTGCTATACAAAAAAGCCACAAATGTTATTAAAAGAAGTTGCATAAATGTGGGGTATACCTTATTCATGAATAGGAAGATGCAATGTGGCAAAGATTTCAGTTCTCCCAAACTGATATATTGATTCACTGCAATTCCTATCAACACCTCAAAATATATTTTTTATTTGTTTGTTGGTGATGGTGGTAGATTTGACAAAGTGATTCTAATATTAATATGGAAATGTAAAAGACCAACAATAGGCAAAACACAGAAAAATGAACTCAGAGAATTTACATTATATGATGTTAAGATTTATTATGAGGTTACACAATTACAGGCAGTATGAAATTGGTGCAAGTATAGACAAGTAGACCAATGGAATAAAATAGAGTGCAGAAACAATAACACACACATACAACCTCTTGATTTTATGACAAAAGCAAAATTGCTTTGAAGTGGAAAAGAATGATCTCTTTAGTAAATGATACTGCATCAATTGGATATCCATTTTTTAAAAAAATGGCTTTTGACCCAACCTCACACTACACACAAAAATCTTTCTACATGGATTATAGATAAAAATATAAAAAGTAAAACAATAAAAGTCTAGAAGATAATATTGCAAAGTAGCTTCATATGTGTGTGATAGACAAAGATTAAGTCTTAAACAGGCACAAAACATACTAATCATAAAGGAAAATATCGATAAACTACATTAAAATGCAAACCTCTGTTCATCTAAAGACACCATGAAGAGAATGGGTCAAGACAGAGCACAGGAAATGATATTTGTAATCCAGACATCTGGAAAAGAAATTTATCTTCAGAATATGTAAAGAGCAGCTACAAGTCACTGAGAAAAAAAATAATTTTTTTAATGGACGAAAGAACAGGCATTTCTTAAAAGAGGATATGTAAAATGATGAATTCACATGAAATGGTGGTACTCCCAGAATGGCTAAAATTAAAGACTGTTCATACCAAGTATTTGTGAACATGTAGAGAGTCTCAAACATTGCTCATGGGAAGTAAACCAGCATATTGGAAGTATCTATCAGAGCCAAACATATACCCTATGATCTCTCCTTAGGTATATATCCAATGGTAATGAGTACATGTGTTCAACAAAAATATATACAAGAATGTGCATGGCAGCATTGTTTGTAATAGCCTAAACCTGGGAATATCCAAATGTCCATCAACAATAGAATAGGTAAATAAATTGTGGTATATTTGAACAAAAGAATATTATGCAACAATGAAAATCAATAATTGCTACATATAACAGCAGATAGGAATCTTGCAAATATAATATTGAGTGCAAGAAGCCAGACACACACACACACACACACACACACAATTATATGCATATTAGTTTTCTAGGCTGCTCTAGAAACAAATCACTACAAACTTAATGGCTTAAAAAAACATATTTATCATCTTACAGTTTTGTAGGTCAGAAGTCCACTATGCATCCCACCAGATTAAAATCAAGGTATCAGCAGGCTGTGTTTCATTCTGGAAGTTCTAGGGTAGAATCCAATTCCAGTTTATTTGAATTGTTGGCTGAATTAAATTCCATGCAGTTATAAGACCAAAGTCCCTGTTATCTTGTTCCTGTCAGCCTAGGACCATCCCCATCTAGAGGCTGCTGCATTCCATGGCTCGTGGCCCCCTTCTTCCATCTTCAAAATCAACAATTGCAAGTTGAGTGTTTCTCATGTTGTATCTCTCTGACCCACCTGCAAAAGATACTCTGCTTTTAAGGATTGATGTGATTAGATTGAATCCACTAAGGGTAATGCAGGATAATCCCCACATTTCAAGTTTCTTAACCTTAATCATATCTGCAAAGTCTCTTTTGTAATATAAGGGAACATATTACAGATTCCAGGGATTAGGGATGGGGGGGTGTTATTCTGCCCACTTATGATTTATATAACATTCAAGAACAGGCAAAATGAACCCATGATGATAGAAGCTGAGAGCGATTATGACCTTTGGGTCATGTTGCTAGAATAGGAATAATAGTATTCATTTTAATAAAGCATTGTTGCAAGTATTATAGCCAACAGTAACATCAATTCCCTTGTAAAGTGCCTGTCACAACATAACCCTGTTATTTGTCATTTCCTGTTTCCTTTCCTTCTCCCATCTCCACCGTCATCATTTCACTTGTAATAATGCTGCAGTCAGGACTTTGATGCAGAATAAGATATTCTAAAGACTTGCAGACCCTCTGTAATGGTGCTTCCTAAACTTGCCTGGTAATGTATTCCTCAGAAATGAGGATTTAAGCAAGAACCCCAGGTGCTACTTAGGTAAAAGCAAGTTTGGGAAACACTGCTTTCAGAAATTTGCTTATATGAAACACTGTTGAAAACACAAAGAAATGCTGAATGATCTGCCCTAGCTCCGTCCAAAATACTACTTGCTACCCTTTTTAAGCCACCCAAAGCAAATCAGTTGTGCTATGCCATTGAAAAACAAGTACTTCTTAAAATATTGGACTAATCAGATAGGTTTCTAGAACTTAATGTTTTGTTGGAAGTCTCTGTCTGTGGTTCTGAGGATCTAGCACAGAACCCAGACAGAAAGTTGCATAAATATATGTTAAGTTCACTGAAATTAAAGACAGCATCTGGTTGGTTTGTTGTTGTTGTTGTTGTTGTTGAGACAGGGTCTTGCTCTATTGCCCAGGCTGGAGTACAGTGGAGTGATCATGGCTCACTGCAGCCTCGACCTCCCCAGACTCAGGTGATCTTCCCACCTCAGCCTCCCTACTAGCTAAAGCTATAGGTACGCACCACCAGGCTTGGCTAATTTTTGTGTTTTTTGTAGAGATGGAGTTTGGCCATGTTGCCCAGGCTGGTTCCAAATTCCTGGGTGCAAGCACACCACCCACCTCCACCTCCCAAAGTGCCGAGATTTTAGTCATGATCTACCATGCTCAGCTTGTTTTCTTGTTTTTTTTCTGTCAAAGCACGCTACAGTTGCCCATGAGCATGACTTCTTGAATGTGCTAAGAAAGAAGTCTGGTAAAAATTGAGTCTCTGCAACATTCATTTCACATACTCTACCTCTAACTTCTTCATTCATTCGTTTTACAAACAACTATCGATATCCCATATTGCAGACAGTTAGACATGTCCAAGGAATATAAGGATAAAAGTACTCAATCCTTGCTTTAGGGTACTCCCAGTGTAGTGGAGGGACCAATAATAAAGGAACCTCCAACTCCATCTCCCCACCCTAAACTGAATTTAGAATTTACATTGATCAAAAGTGGGGAGCCACTGCCATTGTAAATCAGGTCTCAGCCTCTTTCCCGCTTTATCCAGTTCACACTGGCTTTCTTTCCAGGAAGGGGCCAAAAGTCGACTTGTTTACTAGCTGCCTCTCTGCTTTATCTCATTGTGTCTCAACCTTAGCTCCAGGTAAGAAACACCTGTAGAGCTCTTAAAAACCCTGATGTCTCGCCCTAGCCCAGACCTACTCTAAATCAGAGTCTCTGGGAGTGGGTCCCCAGGCGTTAGTGTTTTTAAAGCTTTGCTAGCATCCCAGTATGCAGCGAAGTTCAGAACCACTATTTTATCTTTTCTTTCTTTTTTTGGTTTCTTTTCTTTTGAAAACATTTTCTTTACTTCCTCAGCTCGTGTTTAAGCTGAAAACAATCATTTCTTTAAAGTCTCATATTTCTTGCATGGAAGTCTAGTGCAAACCGGCAGCTAGCTAATGGGAAGGCCAGTTCCTAAAATGACTTTCAATTTTAATCATATTTAACATTAGGTGACTCAGAATTTGGAGACCAACCTTGAACCTGATGCTACAATTTGCTAACACGTAGCAAAAATAGAACCCCCTGGTTCAAAAATAAATAACTTTGCAAAACAGATTGAAAAGGTTGGTAAGATTTCTTGAAAATCAGAGTTCTCACATTTACATTTTGATTTCCAGTGATGAAATGAACTGATTAGAAATTCTTAATTTTCATAAGGTCCCTTTGAAAATGTTCAGAGTGCAGGCGAGCGCCAACGAACATATTAATAGTTTGAATGTGCGCGTATGTGTGTACATGTGTATATAGCAAAATGACTGGGCTTGCAGTAAATTCAGGTACATCTAGGTTTACCCAATCCTTATTTCTGGTTCTTACTGCTCCCCTCTTCCTGACTCCATAGTACACAGCTCCTCACTCCCCTTGCTGCCTGCCTCCATAGTTTGACCCTAACCCTAGCTTTTCCCCTCTGTGCTCTTGTTTACCCATGCCACTCCCCTGACTTAGGCTTAGCCTATCCCAGGCCTCCGCAATAGGTTGGCATGGAAACATTAGAGGAGCCTGCCTGGTGGGAGGGATGTTCTGTTTCCAAGTGAAAATGGAAAAGATTCAAGTGTGATTCGCGTCCAGCCATTTTAACCCTTGAGTTTCTCCATCTGTTTAAAACATACCCATGGCTCCTGATCACCAAATAGGTAAAGAAGACTATTTTAACTTGGACTCTGCCTACCTCTGCACCCTCCTCTGCTGCTTCCCCTAAAAGCCCTGGGACGGAGCCTCAGGAAGCACTTTGTTCCTTCATTTCTCCTTTCCTTTGCACAGGCCCTTTCTTCAATCTGCATACTGTCTCTTCCTCCTTCCCATTCTGTTTACAGGATTCTTAATGGTTTTTCAAGACTCCATTCAGGCACCATGCCTCCCTAGAGGCTTTCACCTCAGCACCTACTCTCATAAGCACTTCCGTTATAATGGTTGTAGAAAACTCCAAGATTAAGGGACTATTTTCCTCCCTAGGTGGTGAGTTTATTAAAGGAAAGGCATGCTACTGCGAGGAGTATGTTTCTCATACTCCTGGGGTGAGGTCTTTATTCATTACTAGAATTAAGATCTTGAACATGTCACTTACCTTTTTGCACCTCAGTTTTCTCATACCTGAAATGGAAATGATGGTACATAATATATCTACTATTTATCAGATGCTGACTATGTTTTAGGCATTTTCTCATTTAATCTTATTTAATCCCTACACCAATTTGGTGACCTATTTTTACAATTAGGAAAATATGGCTCAGAGTTGAGAAGCCTGTCCTAAATCACACAGCTCTTAGGTGGCAAAGCCAACAGTCAAGTCAAGATCTAACTCTGTTACTGTGCTCTAGTGCCTATATATGCAAGTAAAGCACCTAGCCCTGTGCCTGCCCTTGGGGAGAGGAAAGGGACAGATAAACAAATGGATGGATGGAAGAATTAGTGATAAATTGCCTTGGAGAAAGTATGATCGTAAGCACTCCATGGGGATCCAAATGGAAAATTAAACTCCTTCCTCTGGTCTAAGCCTAATGTGCACCATTTCTCCAAGTGTGTGGTAAAGGTCAAGAATATAAGACTTCTATCACCCATGTTTATACCTGTGTGCTATTTCAAATACATGCTTCCCTCCCACTCCAAACAGTGGCCCCCCATCAAAAGAAGCTTAAGGTAGATTGGCTCCTGGCTCCTGGAGAACTGAAAAGCAGAAAAAATGGTCTTTGAATAGCTATTAAATCACCTTGACAGCTGCCACCTGGCAACAAGCCCTCAGTGTCCCCTGTTCCCACCCTTCAGTGCAGTGTCACAGCCCCTTACTGCTTCAGTGGACAAAGAAGAGAATAGTTAAGTGAGTCCCACTTAAGGAGACATAATTAACCTTTGGAGTTAATCATTTAGCACCATTCAGTGAATTTCTTTAATTTTCCTTTCTAACCGGTAATTTAGCAAAAGAAAAAGATGTGCTGTTATTGAAATATTTCCATTTATATGTACAGATAAGTGTAAAAGTCTTAATTAAAGGATCCTGTGTTAGAGCTGAGTGTATGTAAATAATGCCTGGAGTTTCAAAAGCAAAAAACAAAGCTTGTCAGTTTGTGTAGGACCAGTCATCACACGATGTTTGTTTTCTATAGCATGCTTCACTAATAGATTTGGTTACCAAGATTACTAATTTTTAAAATTACAGTTCTGAAATTAACAAACAGCATGGACTCCTACAGAATCATAGAAGCAGTGAATTCATAGTATCTCCTTCTTTGTATCACATTGCCTCTCTCTGTCTCTCTCTCTCTCTCTTCCCCCTTCTGTCCTTCTCAATATACATGCATTAAACACATTTCCTTTTACATTCAAAAGGGCTATGCAATTGTTTTCCCATGCTAATACACATAATTTTTTTTAACACCACAGACAATAACAGTTCTAGATCTAGTGCCAAAACTGTGATTCACTCCAGCTTGCAACATAGATTAGACAATTAGACTACTCTTTGTAAAATACTGACTTTTATTTTGGATCTAGTTATTTTTGAGGAAAATAAAAGACCATGAGTATTGATAAATAATGGTTTTGTGTTAATTTTTAAGCAACCTGTACTTGACAGCCAGAATAGTGATCCATTTAAAAGATTAGGTTCTTTGATAAAATGATGCATTTAAAGGCTAGGTTCTTTGATATAATGATGTGGGTTTTAATTTGTTTCTTCGATTTACCAGTTGTGTGATCTGGAAAATGCTGTTTTCTCTAAGTCTCAATTTTCTCCTCTTTCTATTGTGGATAACAACAGTACCAACCTCATAATCATGTTGTATAAATAAAATCAGACACTGTTTATAATATGCTTAACGTAGTGTTCAGCCTGTATGTAAAAGATGCTCAATAAATGGTAGTCATTATTTATTATTATTATTATTACCTTGTTGCATAATTGTAAGGATTACATGAGATGATGCATTAAATTGCTTGACACACTTCTAGGCAGATGGAGTGTGCTTAATAAATATTATCTCCCTTATGGTTACCACAGATCTGTTGCCCTGTAACTGCTCCGTAGTTGGTTGCTACACTGCCAGTCCCTAACGTTCCCTTCTTTTCCCTCTTTGCTTTGTTTACTTCACTGCCCATGAAATAACAGGGTTCCACAGATGTTTAATTAGCTGCCTGATCCCTTTTGCTCTGTTTTCAATCATGTCTCACAAGTCAAGACATTCCTTTTTCCCACATTGATTCAGATTCATGCGGCACTGTGGACCTAGCTGTGAGTTGTGGTGCCCCTCTTGTTAGCTGGGCAACCTTGCACAAATTACTTCCATTTCTGGCTTTTAGATGTTTTTCATGTAAACCACATAGATAGGAAAAGGTAAACTCTAGGATCCCTTCCTTTCCAACATGCACCGACTCTCACACTCGGTTTTAGTCATGGTCTTGGGGACGCTACATAGTATAGGAGCCCAGGTCTTAGAGACCTAGTATTTGTAGTAAATATAAACACTGGACATGAAAAGGGGACATTCTTATCAGTAGCATTTCAGTATTTTTCCCTAGTGTGATATTTGAGGAGTGTTGAGACCGTGGGGTTACACTGTCAAAATTTTGTAGTATGAAAATAATTCTCAGCTTTGCCAAAAGGACAAGCATGTAGATCTAAGTACCAAGTATTTAAACCATGACCACATGTCCTGCAAAGAGAGTGATACCCAACCTGTATCTCTGTGGCTGCCTTTGCCCCAGAAAGGCAAAATCTATTTTACATGAGGACATAATTCTGAATTAATAAGTAAAATTCAGTAGAAAACGATAGGGCTCCAACATGGCTAGTTTAGAAGCAAACTTTTCCAGCAGGATTTTTTTTTTTCTTGCTTGGGAATAGAAAAGGATTATACAACACGAATTTCAAATTTCAGGTTATTTCAACTCCAAGTTTGGCAGAGAGAGTAAGGATGGGAGTGGGGAGAAGGGAGCATGCTTGCAAAGATCCCACACATGCCCTATAACTCCTAGGTTGTCGTCAATAATGGGAAATACATTTCCATTTTTGGGTTTAAAATCAATTGTTAGATAATTTCCTAAAATCAGATTCTCCTACTTTGTGTACATTGTGACTAAAACTCAAGCCAGCTTAATGGGAAATTTCAAAATTCTGTCATTTCCAGCTCTCAGGGCTCCTCCATCTGTCCTAATTGTGCTTGGAGCCAGAAAGGAGCACAGAGCCAGATTTCTCATTAGCACTAAACCTGTTGGACCAAGAAGATGATAGCATATGAAGCCCTGCTGGGGCAGGTTGGCTACAAGGCTGGAAATGGTTATCTCAGGGCTCTGAATCCTGTATGTTGGTGTAGAAGGGCATGTCTGGAGTTAAAAGATTGCCTGACTTAGGAAATTTTCTAAGTTTATTACAATTTGTAGGCCATTTGTGCCCATGATGAAATAAGTTGAACCAAGGCAAGCACTCTTCTTTTTGCCATCTCCTTTTTGGTTTCATCTCTGATTTAACTCATCCTATGATTTGAAATAAATATTAGGTTGAGCCATATGAAATTGTCAAGGTTTCATATGGTTCAACCTAGTATTTTACTTTAAAAAGGGGCTTCTTCCCAGCACTTTGGGAGGCCGAGACGGGTGGATCACGAGGTCAGGAGATCGAGACCATCCTGGCTAACACGGTGAAACCCCGTCTCTACTAAAAATACAAAAACTAGCCGGGCGAGGTGGCGGGCACCTGTAGTCCCAGCTACTCGGGAGGCTGAGGCAGGAGAATGGCGTAAACCCGGGAGGCGGAGCTTGCAGTGAGCTGAGATCCGGCCACTGCACTCCAGTCCGGGCGACAGAGCGAGACTCCGCCTCAAAAAAAAAAAAAAAAAGGGCTTCTGTTTGAATGTACTGACTGCTTGCTATCACTTGGTTGGTTAGAAAGGTTCTTAGACAGCAGAGGGTTCAAAATGGTGGTTGTGTAATAAACTCCACCAAAGTTTCTTGGATTTTAAATTATAATGATAGAGCTAAAAATAAAATAAAACAGTTCATTCATTAGCCTACTGCCCCAACAAATAGCATAATCAACTGTGCTTTTAGCTTTTATATTAGAACCAGCTGTAGTATCTGAAAGATCTCTCTCTCTCCTCTGTGTGTGTGTGTGTGTGTGTGTGTGTGTGTGTGTGTGTGTGTCCTGATTTATTTATCTGAAGTATAATTATGGATTGCTCCTGATTTATGATGGCTTAACAGAGGATTTTTCAACTTTTCAATGGTGCAAAAATGATACACATTTACCAGAAAATGTACTGTAAGTACTCATAAAACCAGTCTGTTTTTTACTTTCAATACAGTATTCAACAAATTACATGAGATAATCAACACTTTACAGGTTGAGCATCCCAAATTTGAAAATCCAAAACCTGAAATGCTCCAAAATCCGAAACTTTTTGGGTGTTGACATGACAAGGGAAATGCTCATTGTGGAGTAATTTGAATTTCGGATTTTTTTTATTTGGGGTGTTCCATTAGTAAGTATATTTCAAAATCTGAAAAAAAAAAATTGAAATCCAAAACATTTCTTGCCCCAAGCATTTCAGATGAGGAATACTCAACCTATACTATAAATCAAGCTTTATGTTAGATGATTTTGCCCATTGCAGTCTAATTTAAGCACATTTAAGGTAGGCTAGGCTAAGCTATGATGTTTGGTAGGTTAGGTGTATTGAATGCATTTTTGACTTAATGATATTTTCAACTTACATTGGGTTTATTTGGACATAACCCATCAAAAATCAAGGAGTGTCTGTATATACAGTGAAATGCATGGATCAATGGATTTTAATAAAAGCATGTATGTGTAGTCACCACCCAGGTCAAGATACAGAACTTTCTAACACCCCATAAGACGTCCTCATGCCCCGTTTTAGTCAATCCTAGACCTTATCCCCTACCCTGAGAAATAGCTAATATTCTGAATTTTATACCATAGATTAGCTTGGCCTATTCTTAAACTCCATATAAATTTAGCCTTGCAGTCTTTGTTCTTTCATGTCTGGTTTCCTTGGCTCAACATGATATTTATAAGAGCCATCCATATTGTTTTGTATTTGAGTAGTCTGTTGCTTTTTATTACTTTATGTATTATTCCATTACATGAATATAATACAATTTGTTTATCTATTCTTCTGTTGAAGGATACTATTATTTCCAGTTTGTGGCTCTTATGAATAGAGTTGCTACAAACATTCTTGAAGAAATCTCTTTTAAAAGATGCATTCATTTGTTTTGGGTATATCCAAGAGTGAAATTGCTGGGTTATAATCATATAATCAAATACTTTAAATAAATTGCTAAACCATTTGCTAATAGTAGTTGTAGAAAAGGTAGTGAGTGTCCATGTGCCTTGCTAAGACTCTGTGGTAGATGGACGGGAGGAGTCCTATTACTAAAAGAGGGGGGACAATGGGTACTGGGGGACAATTAGCAGACCCCACCATAGTGCCCATGGACAATAGTTCATGAATACATTAACTGCGACGATTCTTTTCATGAATTTTGAGAGTATGAGATTTAAACATGTTAAATCAAGTTTAGCCTACAGCTGCCTTCTTACAGCTGACTTCTTACATATTTTAAGTTTGGCCTAAAGGTTTCTCTGTACATCGTGAACTATAACAAGTGGAGGTGTAAACAGACCTCAGGCTACACTTGTGCCAATCACGGAGTTTTGGCCAATCAAATGCAGCCAACTATCCAAACCATGTTCAAATAAGGCAAACACCAACTGTAACCAATCCAGTTGTTACTGTACCTCACTTGTTTTCTGTATGTCACTTTCCTTTTTCTGTCTGTAAACTTTCTTCTACCATGTGGCTGCGCTGGAGTCTCTGAGCCCACTGTGTCTCAGGAGGCTGGCAGATTTGCGAATCGTTCATTGCTCAATTAAACTCCTTTAAATTTAAATCAGATGAATTTTTTTTTTTGAGATGGAGTCTGGCTCTGTCGCCCAAGCTGGAGTGCAGTGGCGGGATCTCGGCTCACTGCAGACTCTGCCTCCCGGGCTCACGTCATTCTCCTTCCTCAGCCTGCTGAGTAGCTGGGACTACAAGTGCCCACCACCATGCCCGGCTTGTATTTTTAGTAGAAATAGGGTTTCACTGTGTGAGCCAGGATGGTCTTGATCTCCTGATCTCGTGATCCGCCCGCCTCGGCCTTCTAAAGTGCTGGGATTACAGGCGTGAGCCACCGCACCCGGCCTTTTATTTTCTTTTAACAAACACTAACTTATGCTTTCAAGTAGCAGTAGCTCTATTCCTTTAAAGAGAGGTAAAATTCGTGGAGACCCTGACAACTGTATGGTCTGATGTTCCTAAAGGGCAACAAAATTGTTTTCTCTGATTTCAAAGATGATGAGAAATGCTAGTGGAGATGTTAAAGACTTTCAGTATCTCAGATGCATCTTTCACTTTGATAAGATTGTTTTTAGCTTCTGGCTGCACCCATCTAAGGTTTTTTCACTCTTAATAAAACAATAAATGCCTACAGATTTAGATACATAGATGCAGAATAGCTAATTGTTTTTTGTTCATTATGTTGTGTTTTTAAATTTCTTTACTGACTACAACTATAGTATATATACATATATTCTATAAATGTTAGCATATACTAGCATATATGCTAGTATGTATAGTAGTATATACTGACTAATATTTAACCTCTGGTTCTTAAGAGCTTAAATCCTCTGTGGATCTCAAGTTTGTATAAATCTTTTAAGTATGAAAAGATAATTTAAGTTTTTAAGTAACAGCTCTTCTCTTTCTTGAAAAGGACTTAAACACCAAAGAATCACCGATGACTCTGTGAAATGAGTCTAAAAAGTAGCATAACAACTGGTAAAGTCACTCAACAAATGTGTGTCCCCTTCTCCTAGTATCTCACAGTCACAGATAAATAAATCACAGTGACAGTTTAGGGTGGTAAATGCTATGCATTATGAGATACTAATGTTTCTATTGCTACCTTTCATGGCTTAATAGCAGAAAAAATGCTGACTGCCATGAAATGGAAGAAGTATGAAGTTCTCACATTAATGGACAATGTTGGAACACTGCCAGTACCCTTGGGTGTATTGTTCTGTGTTCCAGTCACAAGCCTGGCTTTTGCAGTCCTTTAGAACGTAGCTGGTAATATAGAAGGTAAGAACTGCAGGAAACAGTCAAGTGAAATCACCCAACACCTAGAGCAGCTCCACTTTTAACTGGCTGCATGACCTTGAATAAATTTTTAAACTCTTTGAGTCTCAGTTACCTCATATTTAAAGTGAGTATAAAAACAGTTCTTATCCCATAGGGTTCTTATGAGGATTAACTAAACTTATTCTGGTAAAGCTCTTCAGAATAATATGTGGCATCTAGTAAGCACACATTGTTGCTGTTACCATTGTTGTCTCTTCTGGAGTTATTTCCCTGGTCCCACTGCTTTAGAAATTAGTTGCTGACATTTATGTTTATTTCTTTGCTTGCTTGCTTACATGTATTGTTTTTTTCTCCACATTATTAAATACCAGTGCTGAGTGGGTCTTAAAAAGCTCATTTCCCCTGTTAGAAAACACAAAATTTTAACAAATTCAGTTTAAAGACTGAATTGACTTTTATTCATGAATCGGGCATCATCTCATCCAAAGACTTAGATAAGGCACTCTAATAAGCTGAGGGAAGGAGTTTGGCTTTATAGGCAGAAAATGGCTCAAGGAAGCAGAAACGGGAAACTAAAATTGAATTGGGCATTTTAAAGCTGTCCTCCTCATAGGGTTAAATCAGAGGAAACTTCCTTATCCTGCTGGCTCAGTTAAACTGGGCCCCTTCTGATTGGTTGCTGTGAATCAATCAATCTCTCTCTCTGTCTCTCTGTCTCTCTCTCTTTGAAAACTGGTCCATTTCAAAGTTTGATTATATGGCACCTAACATTAATGACTCTATTCTGATTTGTTCTGGCCTCTTGGACCTAGTGCAAGAGATTAGTCCAAACAATAGCTTCCCATAAATTTCATTTAACACCCTTTGAATTTAAAACAAAATTTTAAATTAGTTTTTGTCTTATAGATTTTCTATTTTTAAAGCAGTTCTAGGTTCACAGCAAAATTGAGAGGAAGGTACAGAGATTTCCATATACCCTGCCCCCACACATGTGTAGCCACCCACACCAGAGTGGCACATGTGTTACAGTTGATGAACCTGCATTGACACATCATTATCACCCAAAGTCTACAGTTTTACATTAGCTTTTTCTCTTGGTGTTGAACAATACATGGCTTCAGACAAATATATAGTGACATGTATCCATTATTATAGTATCATATGGAGTACTTTTACTACCCTAAAAAACCCTGAAATTTGACAAAGTGTATTTTTCCGTTCCCAGAAACACTTGCTTCAGAAAAAAGCAGGTGAAAAAGCAATGGCAACAAAAGCCAAAATTGACAAATGGGATCTAATTAAACGGAAGAGCTTCTGCACAGCAGAAGAAACTACCATCAGAGTGAATAGGCAACCTACAGAATGGGAGAAAATTTTTGCAATCTACCCATCTGACAAAGGGATAATATCCAGAATCTACAAAGAACTTAAACAAATTTACAAGAAAAAAACAAACAACCCCATCAAAAAGTGAGCAGAGGATATGAACAGATACTTCTCAAAAGAAGACATTTATGCAGCCAATAGACACATGAAAAAATGCTCATCATCACTGGCCATCGGAGAAATGCAAATCAAAACCACGAGATACCATCTCACACCAATTAGAATGGCAATCATTAAAATGTCAGGAAACAACAGGTGCTGGAGAGGATGTGGAAAAATAGGAACACTTTTACACTGTTGGTGGGATTGTAAACTAGTTCAACCATTGTGGAAGACAGTGTGGCAATTCCTCAAGGATCTAGAACTAGAAATACCATTTGACCCAGCCATCCCATTACTGGGTATATACTCAAAGCATTATAAATCATGCTGCTATAAAGACACATGCACACGTATGTTTATTGCGGCACTATTCACAATAGCAAAGACTTGGAATCAACCCAAATGTCCATCTGTGACAGACTGGATTAAGAAAATGTGGCACATATACACCATGGAATACTATGCAGCCATAAAAATTGATGAGTTCATGTCCTTTGTAGGGACATGGATGCAGCTGGAAACCATCATTCTCAGCAAACTATCACAAGAGCAGAAAACTAAACACTGCATGTTCTCACTCATAGGTGGGAATTGAAGAATGAGGTCACTTGGACACAGGAAGGGGAACATCACACACCAGGGCCTGTCATCGGGTAGGGGGAGGGGGGAGGGATAGCATTAGGAGATCTATCTAATGTAAATGACAAGTTAATGGGTGCAGCACACCAACATGGCACATGTATACCTATGTAACAAACCTGCACGTTGTGCACATGTACCCTAGAACTTAAAGTATAATAATAAAAAATAGAGAGAGAAAAAAAAGCAGGTGAGGATATTCAGTTCCTCAAAAACCCAAAGATGAGTTGCTGAAAAATGTGACTCCAAGAGAATTGTATTAAAGAAAAAGATATTCTCAGAAGTTTTATTCCAAGAACACACTTGAAATTCAATCTTAACTTGGTAACATTTGCCTGTGCTGGCTGGGTGATAAACACACTTGAAATAGGTGGAATCTCTTATGAATAAAGGAAGCAGTTTGAAGCGTTGTCATTGTGAATATAGTAAACTGCTGAAGATAAATTTTTCTAGTATATTTGGAGTCTTGGCATGAAAGCCTTCATCATCACAGTGCTGTCTTTTTGTTTTTAATTTAGTTTAGTTTAGTTTAATTAGCTTTTCAAGCACTTTCTGCAAGCTTGAGCGAATATTCATGAATGTATTTCTGCTAAACTACAGTAATGAATTATTTATTTTGAAATCTGTCTATATTTTTAGCTACTCATACCAGCAGTTTAGAGAAATAAAAAACTTTGGGATCTTATATCTGACTTTTCTGAGGTGAAATGTGACATGAATTGAAAATAAAAGAGAACAGATCTTTGCAACGCATACAGCTGGTAAAAAATCACTTCTAGAACTATAAAGCAATCAGAAAGATTCAAACAGCCCTATAGAAAATGGGTAAGGACTTTTAAAACAAAGAGGAAAAAAAACACAAATTACTTATTAACATATGAAAACATGCTTAAAATCATTGATAATCAAGGAATTGCAAATTAAACTGCAATAAGGCACCACTCACATTTACTAAACTGATAAAAATTATGAAGTCCAGTTGATTCCAAGTGGTAGAGAGGATATGAAACTGCCAGAATTCTCATCCACTGTGTTAACTGGAAGAACTACTTTGGAAAACAGTTTAACAGTATTTAATGCAATTAAAAATGTTACCCAGCAACTCATTTCTTTAAGCGTGTACCTTAGGGAAAATTTGTATACAGGGATAGGAGACATGTCTAACAATATGTATACTAATACTGTTAGTAAAATCTAAAGATAACTTAATGTAAGCTGGATATATGAGTTATATTTATACAATGAATATAACTGTGAGAATGAATGAAGAACTGTTACATATATCAACATGGATGGGTCAAAAAAAGATAGTTAGAGGATGATTTACCATAATTTCAGGAGAGTTACCTATGGAAGAAGAGTACTTAGGAAAGAAATTATATAAAAAATGGCATCCTGAGGGAATCTAAGTCACTGCTAATGTTGTTTGTCTTGGTGACAGGTGTATAATACTCATGTTATTTTTAAACTATTGTGCAGAGATTTTATATAATTTCTTGAATATGTGAGCTGTCTCCCACTACCGTCACTCATACGCATTCATTCACACACACACGCACACACACATACACACACACGGTCAATGGTTTTTATCCCTAAAACAAAAAAAAAGGCAGTAAAGTATGGGCCTAGAGTGAGTGTACGGATATGGAAAATAGAATCATGAAGGAAAATAATAAGAATGCTCTTTAAAATGTGATCATATTGCCTCAGTTTTTTCTATAAATAGGTGAGATTGAATTATAAATAAGTAAAATTGGAATAAACAATGGCAAAGTAATTTTGTCAGCAATATCACATCCTTGTCACCATTTTCTGAGCACTTACTATACTTAGGTTCTCTCTTCATTTTTGTTGTTCTTCACTATACCGCTATGAGGCAGGTAAGAATGTATCCAAATTTACAAAGAGATGTGCTGTGAATCAAAACAGCTAAAAAAATTTTGCCCAGCTCTAAGACTGAAACGTGGCCAAGGAGCTGCCCTGAAATTCAGATTCCATCTGCCAGGCCGAGGCACCATTCTCTCCATTCTGCCCCAATATCTTCCTTGGTTTAACGTTTTCCCCTGCAGGGAGGCAGTATTAGAGATGAATAGACTCTTAGTCAAAGTCTTAGGACAAATGATGTCCTTATTGGACTTCCAACCACCCTTTCTTTGTTGTAACTTTCCACAAGAATAAGAAGTTCACATTTTCACAATATTGGTGTGCCATTCACTGCCAGCATGGTGCTGTACTTTGCTGGAAAATAATGACTCAGATGACTAATCTGTATGAACGCACGTGCATTTTGCAAAGTGTTGTGTCAAAGCACAGGTCAAATCAATTAAGTTTTTTGTAAGGACCCAATTTTCATACTAGAACAAGTTAAATAATTGACTGCAATGAAAAATGGTAGGGAGAGTTTGTAAGAAAATTAATTGAAATGAGAGAGCAGAAAGACTCGCTCATTTCCAGAAGTGATATTTGAAATCCAGAAACATGTGGTTCATTCATTTCCTCGGTCCGTGATTTATTCCCACTGCAGCACATTACTCTCTTGGTTGCTTTGCCAAAGTGCTCAATCCTCCTCATTCTTCCTGAGGAAGAGGGGTCTGTGGCAAAGTGCTTTGGGAGCTGGAGTCTGATTCACCAGGACACTTGTGCTATGTTGGTGTGCTGCACCCATCAACTCGTCAGCACCCATCAACTCGTCATTTACATCAGGTATAACTCTCAATACAATCCCTCCCCCCTCCTCCCTCCCCATGATAGGCCCCACTGTGTGATGTTCCCCTTCCCGAGTCCAAGTGATCTCATTGTTCAGTCCCCACCTATGAGTGAGAACATGCGGTGTTTGGTTTTCTGTTCTTGAGATAGTTTGCTGAGAATGATGGTTTCCAGCTGCATCCATGTCCCTACAAAGGACACAAACTCATCCCTTTTTATGGCTGCATAGTATTCCATGGTGTATATGTGCCACATTTTCTTAATCCAGTCTGTCACTGATGGACATTTGGGTTGATTCCAAGTCTTTGCTGTTGTGAATAGTGCTGCAATAAACATATGTGTGCATGTGTCTTTATAGCAGCATGATTTATAATGCTTTGGGTATATATCCAGTAATGGGATGGCTGGGTCATATGGTGCTTCTAGTTCTAGATTCTTGAGGAATTGCCATACTGTTTTCCATAATGGTTGAACTAGTTTACAATCCCACCAACAGTGTAAAAGTGTTCCTATTTCTCCACATCCTCTCCAGCACCTGTTGTTTCCTGGCTTTTTAATGATTGCCATTCTAACTGGTGTGAGATGGTATCTCATTGTGGTTTTGATTTGCATTTCTCCGATGGCCAGTGATGATGAGTATTTTTTCATGTGTCTGTTGGCTGTATGAATGTCTTCTTTTGAGAAATGTCTGTTCATATCCTTTGCCCACTTTTGGATGGGGTTGTTTGTTTTTTCTTGTAAATTTGTTGGAGTTCTTTGTAGTTTCTGGATATTAGCCCTTTGTCTGATGAGTAGATCGCAAAAATTTTCTGCCATTCTGTAGGTTGCCTGTTCACTCTGATGGTAGTTTCTTTTGCTGTGCAGAAGCTCTTCAGTTTAATTAGATCCCATTTGTCAATTTTGGCTTTTGTTGCCATTGCTTTTGGTGTTTTAGACATGAAGTCCTTGCCCATGCCTATGTCCTGAATGGTATTACCTAGGTTTTCTTCTAGGGTTTTTATGGTATTAGGTCTAACATTTAAATCTCTAATCCATCTTGAATTAATTTTCATATAAGGAGTAAGGAAAGGATCCAGTTTCAGCTTTCTACTTATGGCTAGCCAATTTTCCCAGCACCATTTATTAAATAGGGAATCCTTTCCCCATTTCTTGTTTCTCTCAGATTTGTCAAAGATCAGATGATTGTAGATGTGTGGTATTATATCTGAGGGCTCTGTTCTGTTCCATTGGTCTATATCTCTGTTTTGGTACCAGTACCATGCTGTTTTGGTTACTGTAGCCTTCTAGTATAGTTTGAAGTCAAGTAGCGTGATGCCTCCAGCTTTGTTCTTTTGACTTAGGATTGTCTTGGCAATTTGGGCTCTTTTTTGGTTCCATATGAACTTTAAAGCAGTTGTTTCCAATTCTGTGAAGAAACTCATTGGTAGCTTGATGGGGATGGCATTGAATCTATAAATTACCTTGGGCAGTATGGCCATTTTCATGATATTGATTCTTCCTATCCATGAGCATGGTATGTTCTTTTCCTTAAGAACTTCAGTGACAGCTGATCCCTGTGCCTCACGCCTGTAATTCCAGCACTTTGGGAGGCCGAGGCCAGCAGATCATTTGAGCCCAGGAGTTCAAGATCAGACCAGGCAACATGGTGAAACCCTATCTCTACCAAAAAAAAGAGAAAGAAATATATACAAAAATTAGCTTGGCATGTTGGCATGTGCCTGTTATCCCAGCTACTCGGGAGGCTGAGGTGGAAGAATGGTTTAAGCCTGGGAGGTGGAGGTTGCATTGAGCCAAGACTGCACCACTGCACTGTAGCTTGGGTGACAGAGAGAGACCTTGTCACAAAAAAAAAAAAAAAGAACATCACTTATTATTTGCAGCTGTAATTCCCGTATTTGTCTGATTATACAGATTGTCTGAGAAGCTAACAAGTGATTCAAACAAAAAGAGAATTCTTGGCTCCATCTCCACACTTACCAACTGACCAGGTCAGAACATCACAGGGTAGCTACATACACCACAGGAATTCTACATACAAAACACCTTAGGGAATTAAACTAAGCTTGGAAACTACTGGCCCATATAGGATAATGCCCCAAACTCTTCGGCATGGCATTGAGGACCCTTTGCAAAGTAATCTCAGTGTACCCCACTTCCCCTGATTATGAGGGGAAGAACTCTATTTCTCTTCCAATATAAAGCCATAGGACTTTGCATTCATTTCTTCAATAAACATTTATTGAGCATCTGCTCTGTGCCATATTTGAAAGGTATTATAGATCATATCTTACTCTATCATTGCATGCTGTTAGTTGAGTTCATAACGTCTACACTAAGTAACAGCACAGCCTGGCTTATGCTAAATGACAACTGAAACTTCTACCAAGGATAGTAAATACCTATAGGCAATGCTTCCCTCAATCCCAGAACAGACATTGTTTATCATTGTACTCAGCATTCTTCCCACTGAGTTCAGAGACAACTTCAGAAGCTTTCTCAACAGCCACTATCACACCATCTGCTTTAGCATGTGAGACAAAGTCTGTTTTCAGTCTCTGTTATAGATCATGTTTGACAAGACTGAACTAATACCCTTCCTCCCTCCTTCACTTTCACTAAGGTGACTGAACATGTGCTCAGGCTTTAGGAAAGGTAGGAGTTTTCAGAGGTAGTCATTGCTTCTAAGATTGGTGTGTGGGCAGTAATGCACCCCAGGGCAGAGGCCCCAGTCTGCACATCTCTCTGTACAGGAGGGTCGTGTATTTGCTATTGCTAGACTAAGAACATGGATGACTTTTGGCACTCAGACACTACCCTCTCTCTCCTCCTGTCTGCCTTGACTGTATGTAGCTACTATAGTAATCCACAGCATCAAACAAGTTTTCTAAAAGTCCCGTTAAATACAGGCTGCCAAATTTTGTGATTCAGTTTTTTATATTCAGGAATGGAGATTAAGTTGTCATAGGAGAAAAGGAGATGTATAAAATTTATCAAGAGAAACATTGCATTATTGTCTTCACAGGCTGGTTCCAATAGGAACAGGAAAGAGTAAAATGGAGAGCTCAGCTGGATTCACACAGACCTGGAACTGAATGTCACACACACACACACACACACACACACACACACTCTATAGCTAGCTGTGCGAACTCATCTTTTCCTCATCTTTGAAAAAAAATAGGATGTGTGTGTGAATAATCTCTCTATCACCAGCTTATTTTAACTGGCATAGACATACACACGAGCCTCTTAAATGCTTTGTTGACCATGCCTTTATGTTCTCAGTTTCTGGCCCAGAACCTGGGACGTTAGGGAGGGTTTCAATAAATGTCAACCACATCACATCACATCACATCACATCACATCACATCACATCACATCACATCACACTCAACTTATCTATAGGCAATTTATCTAAGAATCTCAGGGATCCCAAACACTATTAAGAACTAATCAATAGCCAAAATAAATGTTACTAGGAATACAGATTTTCCAAGCTCATGAACTTAACTCAAAGATATCTCTACAGCCCCTCATGCAAAACCTATTTAACATGAGTTTAGTTATTCCAAACTACTAATACTGCTTTTCAACTCACTATAGGTTACAGGTAGGATCATGAGAGCGAGTAGGAGCATTATCAGAAGAAAATTAGCCGGGGGTGGGGGGGGGGGGGGGGGGGGGAGGGGTGTGGTGACAGAGAGAAAGAGAGAACGAGCAAGTAGGACTCAAAAAGATACTAACCAATGATTATAGAGTGCCTACCCTGTGTCTGAGGCTTGATAAACGACATAGGATCTTGTCCTCAAGAAACACAACGTCTAGTGGCAGTGGGAGCTACACAGGTAATTCCACAGTATTACGCTGTTATGAATAGCTATTCGGGGCCCCATGGTATCACAAAGGAAGGGGTGAGTGGTCACTCCTAGTCAGGGAATTGACAAAGGAAGGGCAAGATAGGTTTCCTAAAACCTAAGATGTTTTTCAAATCTTTCGAAGGATTGGTAAGTGTTTATTAGGAAACCAAGGATAGGGAGGGAGGCGATAGATAGTTATCCAATCAGAGGGAACAGTTTTCCAATCAGAGGAGGCAGGGTAAGCAAAAGTAAGGAGGTGTGAAATAGCCTAATGCCCTCAAGAATGTACCATGCAAGACCTGGTTCAGCATGACAGGAGCCCACTCACCTGGGGAGGGGTTAGGCAAGAGGGAAGGGGAAGTTGCAGCGGTGATAAGGTGAGCTCACAGAGGTATTTACATGCCTTCCATGCTGAATTTGGACTTAAGGCTGTAGTTCATAGACAGCCATTGAAAGAATTTGCTGTTTGTTTTGTTTACTAAGCAAGCATGTAAAGTACTCAGATGTGGTTTTAGTAAAACTACTCTTGCTAAGTGCCAAGAAAGGACTTGGGGATGCTGAGAATGGAAATAGGGGAACCTGTTTGGCTGCTGCAGCAATTCAAGCTAGAAATCATGAGGCCCTAAACTAAGGCCTAAGCAGTGGGACTGGAGAATATGGGGTCGATGAAAACCAGCTGGAGGTAAGGCCGCAGGATTTAATTGTGTGGCAGATTTAGGGCAGGGGCAGAGAGCGTTATACATCTCAGCAGCCTTGAAGATACCACTGCATGATGCACAGTGCCAAAAATGATATGTTCAATGACAGTCATGAGACTTCAAAAGAATTTAAATTATGTTCAGTATACTCTGTTTGCTAAAGCAGTGAAGAGTAACATCTATTTTAGAGAAAGTTCTGCCTGAATAATTCATTTACATTTAAGATATGACTCCCAAAGGTCCTAATGATGAGCTTTAGTGTATATAAAGATCGCAAGTTTATGAAGTAGCTAGTATTAAAGGGTATCCATTGGTCTGTTACCTCATTTAAGCCTCAAAATAACCCTGCTGGGAAAGTACTCTTAAATCCAAATGCAGATGAGCAACCCTAAAGCTGGGACAGAGGAAATCAATGTTTGAAGATCACACGGCCAGCAGTATTAGAACGATTTTGACTTAAAAATCCAGGCCCTTTCTACTACACTGTCATTAGCCTAAACTTTTCCAATAAGCAGCCATATTCTGACTGAAATGAGTAGCTATTAAATATTGTAAAACTGAAATACGTGCTTGGAGTTTGTTGTCCCATCTTTCACTTTAAGATGGCGCTCAGGAGTTTCTGAAATGTTTTTGCTGGGAATGAGGAGACGATGATAACTTTTCTGAAAGAAGAGCCAAAGAGAACAGACAGAACATGTGTGGAGCTGAGAAAAGTATTCCAGTAACAGTTGATCTCATTTTTTTTCCCCTTCTTGGAAATGCAGAATTAAACATGTGCCATCTTGCCCATGCAAAACTACATATCCTCTGAAATGATTTTGAGATGTAAATTAATTCCCACCCTGGATCAAATAGCAAATTATCCAGGCAACCTAGTCCTGTAGACTAAAATAGGGAGCATCAGACCATGACTCTCTCTTGCCTGACTCTGGGATCCTATACACGCCAGTTAATTGTTCTATGCCTCAGTCTCTTCAGATGCAAAAGGAAGATGATAATACTGGCCTTCTTAAGATGTTGTAAAGATAGGCAAGAGAATGTCAGTATTTTGAAAGGTCAAATATTCTTACAATTGTAGAGTTTATTTTTATTCTATAAGAAAGTTTTGGTTTTTGTGTTTGTTTGTTTGTTTTGAGACAGGGAGCTCACTCTTCCAGGCTGGAGTGCAGCTGTGCAGTCTCAGCTCACTGCAACCTCCGCCTCCCAGGCTCAAGTGATCCTCCCACCTCAGCCTCCTGAGTATCTAGGACTGTAGGCATACACTACCATGTCTGGCTAATTTTTTTTTTTTTTTTTTTTTGTAGAGATGGGGTTTTGCCTCAGCCTCCTGAGTAGCTGTGATGACTACAGGCACACACCACCACGACTGGCTAATTTTATTTATTTGTTTGTTTATTTATTTATTTATTTATTTATTTATTTATTTATTGTATTTATTTATGGTAGAGGCGGGGTTTTGCCATATTGCCCTGGTCTGAAACTCTTGGGCTAAAGAGATCCTGCCACCTTGGCCTTCCAAAGTACTTGGATTACAGGCATGAGCCACTATGTCTGACCAAATTTTATTCTATGTTTCCTAGATTAAAAAGTAGAAAATTTTATCTCATTCTATTTTCTTCACCAAATATTCTTTGAGCACATACCATGTGTGGATACAGTAGAGGCACAGAGTTGAATTAGATATATATCCCACTCTCAGAGAGCTCATGATCCTGCTACTTAATTTTGATGACTCTTGATCTCATTCATGAGACATGTTGATAATTCTCTCATTTATGTTATCTAATTTAATCTTTACTTTATCTTTTGAAGTAGGTATCTATCCATCCCTATTTTGTAGATATGACTGTTGAGCCTTGGCAGTGACTGAACTGGAACCAACCCCAGTTTTTCTGACTCCCTAAACTCAGGTCTCCTTTGATCATCACAGAATTGCTTCACTGTCTCAGTGAAGAAAACAAGTATGTTCATAATGAGCTCCAGTAAAATTCTGATGACAGGAATCTAAGGTAGGAACTAAAAGCTATGAGAACTGAGCAAAGAGAACAATTAATTTTAGATTAGGTCGATTCTCAGAATATATTTTCATAAGAGGAAACATTTGAAATACATTAGGAAGAATAACCAGAAAAAAATAGAAAAAGAAAAAATGATCAGCAGAAGGAGCATGTACAAAGGTGTGGAAATGAACGGGTAAATGTTATGTTTGGGAACAGTGAACATGGTGGGATTCAGACATGAAAACTACAGATTGAATTTTTTTTAAAGATAGATTAGGTTCAGGTGAATGGAATCTTGAATATCATGTAAATAACTTGAGACTCTAAACAGTAAGGAGTTTGAGCAGAGGAGTGATGTAGACATGTTGGTGATTTAGAAATTATCCCAATGGTGATGGGAAGGATGGATCATAGGTGGCGGAGACCAGAGGTTGGTAAACCAATTGGGGACTATTATAATAACATACGCAAGGATAAAGAAGGACCTGGATTAAAGCAGAGGCAATGGGGATAAATGAAGAGGAGCAAAGCAACATTCTAAATTATATTCAATAATTATAGCAATGTTAGATTTGAAGGAAAGGGAGAAGTCAATGATGAGCCTGAGGTTTCTGGCTTGGGTGGGTGGATAAATGGCTATGTCATTAATTAGGAAAAGAAATATAGGAGAAGAAGCCAGTGTCATGGGAGGAAATTATGTTTTATTATGTCAACTTTAAGGGAGAGAGGAATGGACATCCTCCCCTCGTATCAGATCATCAAAGCTAACTTTGATGATTTGATGTGGTGACAGTCATAGTCATGGTTTCCTTAAATCTTGTTATTGTGGCCAGGCACGGTGGCTCACACCTGTAATCCCAGCACTTTCGGAGGCCGAGGCGGGCGGATCACAAGGTCAGGAGATCGAGACTATCTTAGCTAACACGGTGAAACCCTGTCTCTACTAAAAATACAAAAAACTAGCCAGGCGAGGTGGCGGGCACCTGTAGTCCCAGCTACATGGGAGGCTGAGGCAGGAGAATGGTGTAAACCTGGGAGGCGGAGCTTGCAGTGAGTGGAGATCGTGCCACTGCACTCCAGCCTGGGTGACAGCGAGACTCCATCTCAAAAAAAAAAAAAAAAAAAAAAAAAAATCTTGTTATTGTGCATGTTTTATTTGATTCAGTTATATAGTTTAAGCTAATTTTATGGTTAAAATAAGGTCCATTGTGCTGTGAGACTTTTATGTTCAGATCATGTTCTTGCCAATATGCACAACAAAGGAATAAATGCATTTTAAGGGTTGTATACATTTATTACCTTAATATTTGTAAATTTTTCCATCTGGATAACATTTTGATGTATTGTCTTATAATGCACTTTTACAACATCATCTCTACCTAATCAAGGGCATAGTTATGAGATTAAGGGCCAGTTAATTGATAATGGCAGACTTTTGTTTGTTTTTGAAACTCTTGTCATCCATTCTTTTTGTTCATTACGTTCTATAAATTGTTTGCAATGTGATATTTTACATATTAAAATGAACTTGCTTTTCAGTTAAGTGGTGTCTCAAAAAGGCTGGAGAATCAAAGGAGTAATTCTAAATAACTAAAAAAAAGGAGTAATTCAGTTTGCTGAGGATCAGCCTGAGACCACACTAGTAACACCATTTTTAGTTCCCTACAAAGTAATTTGGTTGAGGAGAAGTCCTACAGCAAATCAGCCTGAATTGTTCAGGTTAATTGTGGTTACAGAGCCACTTGTGCAGTAACATTAATTACAATGAATATTTTAGCCATTAAAGCCTGACATTAATTTGGTGCCTTAGATGGATTCTTAATGGTAAGAAAAATGAGGAGGATGCCCTGTTTATCTCATTTAATGCCTGGAACACAGTAAGTTATCAACAATTTGTCCTCAGTTTCCTTATCTGCAAAATGCAAATGATAATAGTCCTTACACAACTGGATTTTGAGAATTGTAAGAGAAAAGACTTAATACATTATCTAGCATAAAAGCACTTAATGCTTTCATTAATAGTTGAAAAGCCAGTACAGCAATGCTTTATTTAATACACCAGAGCTGGGAGAAAACTCATCTCCATTTTATTTACATTTGAGAAATCAACGGGCCTAGAAAGAAGTGGTTTTTTCCCCATAAATAGATTTATTGCTTGTAAAGATTTTTTGCTCTGAGATAATTTAAAGACCTTCTATAGTCAGAATGAACTTTTATCCCATATGCATTGATAAAAGAATATGCCTAAATATCTGTATAATGTGAAAAGCTGGGAAACTCATTACCACCACTACATAAAGCCATTATGAATTTCATTAATTGCTGTGGTACAGAAAGTAGAAGATCTACCTTTTAGTTCAAACTCAGCTCGGCTCTATGGAGCCTAAGCCTATTCTATTTCTTTCCTAAAATCTGGAAAAGTACAGACGAGTGGGAGCCCACTTGCTTTGGCTGAGAAATTCCATACAAACTTTCCAAGACCAAGTATTGCAAATCCCCTGGGAATGGACATTCCACAACCCCCATGGCAGCTCAAGAATTAGAAGCAACCCAAAGCCACCTCTTCTAGTCCAACCCTTCCTTCCCATCCAATTTATAAATCCTCTCCTAAGTATCCTTTATATATGGCTTCTCTTCAACAACCTCTATTCTTAGATAGTTTTCCTGGTATTTAATATAAACCTTGATTGCTTCAATATATGACAGTATAGCCTCTAATTGTATGCTTTTTGGACCAAATGAATGTTCTTTAAGCATGTTATCGGTTTAAACAAGATCATGCATCTGAAATGTCTGTGTAAATTGTAGTGTGCTATATAAAATTACTCAAGACTGTATTAACAAAGCTAAGATAGACAATGATGCAACATAGTTCTTAACAATCCTTAAATTAGCTTCACATAAAAGTTTATTTCTTATCCATACTACATACCAATCAGGGCTTGAGGAAGAGCTCTGCTCCACACAGTCACTCCATACTCATAATGATGGAGGTGGCACAATCTTAGAGCTGCACCATTAGAAATAAGTTCCTTGATAGCCAAAGTAGAAAAGAAAAGGTTGCATCCTGACACACTTGCTCATAGACCATTGACTGAAACATGCCACAAGGCCCTGCCTAAAGGGTTCAGGAAATACAGGGAACACATCAGTATTTGGCAAGCCATAATTGTCTCTTTCATAGTATTTCTATCTAGGCTAAGCAAATCTAAGGGCCTTGTATTTTTTTACTTCCCATTTTAACCTTTTATTTGCTATTGTACTTATCTAGGTTTACTTTTGGTTTACGATATATATAGCCAATTTTTTAAGTAGTCTCAATAAGGATTTTTTCAATGCTCTATGGAGAAAAGGAATTATTGCATGCTGTTTAATCTGTCAAATGACAGCACTATTTTATCATTTTTTTCCCAAGCAGTGAGAATATTGTGACTTAGAGAATATTACAGTTTTATCCTTATGAGGTAGGCAATTTTATGTTCATGTTTTTACAAATATCAACTTCATACTTGCCAGGACTGGATTTCCACATGATTTTTATAGAGAGAAATGATCTCTATATAAATTCTATAGATACGTTGATTATAGAGAGAAATGATCTGTCTATATAAATTATAATTCACTGTCTCCTATTAAAAGTAGCACGTTTGCCTATAATCCCTTTGCACTTTGGGAGACCAAGGAAGACAGATTACTTGAGCACAGGAGTTCAAGATAAGCCTGGGCAACATGGCAATATCTTGTCTCTATTAAAAAATATTTTAAAAATAGCTGGGCATGGTGGTTTGCACCTGTGGTCCCAGCTACTTGGGAGGCTGAGGTGGGAGGATTGCTTGAACTTGGAAGGTGAGGTTGCAGTGAGCTGAGTTTGCACCATTGTAATCTAGCCTGTGTGACAGAGCAAGACCCTGTCTCAAATTTTACAAAAAAAAAAAAAAAAAAGTAGCCAATTCAATGTTAGATGGGAGAGAATTAGAGCTGATGTGGCTGCTTATAGCTAAACATTAAAAGAGGGTTTTTTAAAAAAGACTCTAAGCAGCAGATGTGTTGTTTTCTTTTTTAATCCAAAGCATAACAATAATAGGAACTACATTCTGGAATGGCTGCTACGTGTTAGGCGCTTTACAAAGATCGTTTCATGTTATCATCACAGCACATCATAGCCACATAACTAGAAGAAGAGGAGTCAGGATTTAAAGTCAGATTGTTTTTCTTTGAAAGCCTGATTTATTAGTGTCAAGGAAAACAGCTTCTGTGGCCATTGCCCTTCTACCAACTTTGATTTTCACAACCCTGGTGTGAACTCATGATAACAATACCTGCTGTGGGTTAGAGAAAACATTACCAGCCAGTAGTTAAGAGCACCAACTTTGGTGCTAGATTGCCTGATTTTGTTAACTTGAGTCCTGGCTCTGAGATTTCTCAGCTGTGAAAACTTCTTTTTAACTTCTCAGTGCCTCTGTATTCTCCCTCAAAAAATGTGAATAAAATAGTATCTACCCTATACAGCTGCTATGCAGATTAAGTAGTTACTATAAGTAATACACTTAGAACAGTATGTGGCACTCAACAAATACTGGCTATTAATTTTGAGTTCTGACCCTGTACCTCAGGGATATAGGTGAAAAGCAGGAATAAAATGATAGTTTTAAAGAACTTACTACACCGATACTTTATAGACACAATTATTTCATTCTCCCTCACAACAACCTCATTAAATGGGTTATTCTCATAAGAGAAGTGAAAGCTGAGACACAGAGAATCAAAATAATTGACCCCAGTCACCTAGCTGGTAAGTGGCAAAAGCAGGAATTTATCCCACATCTGTCTGTGCTACAACAGAAAAAAAAAATGTTGAAGTATATTTACTGTTGCGTTTTTAATGGAACACAAAAAGATTCTCCCTATGTTGGCAAACATAGTGGGCACAGAATGACCCTTAAGTTTAAGTTTACTCCACACAAATGCCAAAAGGCTGGCAATGCTCTCTTTTTCTGGCTCCTGACCAGGCAGTGCCCATGTCCCACTCCTGAATGATGCTGAGGGCTTGCTTGCATCCATCCAGATTCTCTAGCTGTCCTGAAGCACCTGTTTTTATCTGTTCCTCTACCTAATGCTCAGCACTTGCACACTGCCTTTGGCTAAATGTCATGCCCACTCTGAAAATCTTATTTCTTGAAGAGTCCTTTCTGGTTTCACTAGGAGAAGGTTGGCTTTAATTTGCCCTAGTTTCTCTCTTTGTCTCTTGACATTTTCTCATTTCTTCTCTCTCTTCTCTTTTTTCCTCAGGCATTGTCAGGTTTCCCAAGCCCCATCCTTATGGCACATAACTATACCATGGTAATGAGATATCTTATTCTCTTGTATTTCCAAGTCTTGAATGTTGACTTTTCTGTTTCTTCCAGTGTGCTCTGGTAGGAATACTCAAAGCTTCAGAATTTTTTAAACATGTCTAGTAATAAATGCTTAGAAATTCTCTTTGAGAAGGGAGAATGTCACCATTTTCACTTGCAAACTTCAGTAGAAAAATACTCTTCGAGTAAGTTTTCAATCAGAAAAATATCCAAATGTTGGTTATGTGTTAATTCTTGTTTCAGTCCAAGTTTTAGTTACTCATCCTTGAGTCCGAAATTCCACATCACAAGGGATGATTATTGAATGAAATGAACACTGATAAATAGAAGGTATTTTGTACTACATCATAGGATGACACCAATATAACTAGTTGAGATGTATAGGGGGAAAATCAGAGAAAGTTTAAGTTTGACTGTATCTAGGGGCACCTATAGACAAGCTACACAAGCTATCTCTTTACAAACAGGCCAAAAGTAACCAAAAGGGTTGTGGGTTGTTGTGATGGTATGGTACATTCCCTGGTCTTAGTCACTGGTTGTTAGTTATGCCCAGATCAATGTCTCCATCCTGTTGGGGAACTCATCTTAACCACTATTATTTTAAAAACTTATTTCAACATTTATATTATCATTTAAGGATTTTACTTGATTCTTTACTACTGCTGTTGTTATCACAGTGATAGTAGAAGAATCTTAATCATTTCCATATAATATGTTATGATTACAAAATATTATTTTGCAATAACATTACAAATATTTGCAATAATGCTACCATTCTATCTTCAAACTCCACTGAGATAGGAAGGTCACTTTACAAATGAAAAATTTAAAGCACAGAAGCAGTTACACGATGTGCTTTTTATTTCTGTCCTAAAAAGTAGAGGAGTAATTTCACTATAAACTACTTGAAGGCAAAAACCATGTCTTATGCACATTTCATTTTTCACAATGCCCAGTTCTGTGCCCAGCAAGTATAGTTGACTGAGTAAAGGAATGAATGATTTTTAACTTAGGGCTTGCCTAAATTACTGATTTTGACACTATAATCTGCTTTATGCCTCCATTCTCATCTTGTCCCCTTCTCCATTCTCACCCTTCTCCCATCAGCTGCTAGCCCAGGACAGGACACATTCTGTGGAATGGCAATGGCTCAGCATATTGCTCACAAATCCTCTATCTTTAGAGTTTCGTTTCTATTATCTCTAATTTTTGCTTCCATTTACAGCCAGGATCTAAAACTATTTTATATGACACTCTATTATTCATCACACAATCCTCATTTCACTGAGAACATTATTCCAGTTTGATGGTTCCTCTTCAACCAAGTAATATTCCAGTATATGACCTGATTATTAACCAACTTCAGTAACTTCGTTCTCAGACCTAGCACATAGACCTTAAGTTATTCATTTTTGGTGAAGAGTATTCTGATTGAATTCATGGCATTTAGAGTAATCCCTCACTTACACCAGCAATATTGTTATATGGAACTGGGCTATCAGCTCCTTTATATTGTAACGAACATTACTGAACATATTTTCGTAAGTGTATTGACAAAACGAATGTTTAAAACACTACAATGTGCTTAGCACTGTGTTAGGTACTAGGAATAAATGAGTAATATAGTATCTTCCACCACAGACTCTTAGTGACTCATTGTGACTCTGATACTAGGACAAGTGACTCAGTACAGAAGTTTATAATAGGAAACAGAGACCGGGTTTGTTTTGTGTTTTGTTTCTCAGAAGCACATATAAGTATCTTGATGTTGTCCTTTACAAGTGTTCCACAAAATTAATTTGAATCAGAAGAGTAAGCCTGGCTTTTCATTGGATACACTTTCTGACACTGAGTTAATTATAGAAAAAAAAATACAGATTTCTTTTTCACGATTCAATGGAGCCTGACCAGTCAGCCAAAATTCTGTCATTCTTGGGCTAGATTAAGAAAAAGATGTGTCAAAACATCTGATACACTACAAACATATTTCTGTTGAATTTTGCATTTTGAATCTTATCTATTTTATTTCAGTATATAAAGTGTTCATTCATTACTTTATTAATGAAACATATCAACTGAACAACAATTAAATAATAGGTATTTTGCAAGGTGATGTGAGAGAATAGTCATAGGTTCTTGTTCTCAAGAAACTTGTTGTCCACAAGAAAAATTGAGGCTGGTCTTTGAAATCCCTATGGTAAAACTGTATCAGTTGACTCATTTAAGACCACTTTTAACCCAAAAAGGAAGCCCTGACATTTTGCAACTGCAAGTTACCTTAGAGATAAACCACTCCAAATCTTCCATATTACGAATAAAGAAGCTGAGAGTCAGTTGAAGAATTAATGCCAGGCCCCAGAGAGTAAAAGGAAGAGGTAGGTCTAGAATCCATTTCTCAGATTCATAGTTGGTGTTCTTAGCTACCGTGCCACACTGCCCCTAATAATGGACTCAACCAAAAGTACAGTGAAGGGTACTGCCCAGGCTTGCAGGCTTTCGGTAATATGTTCATGAGCATGTGTGAGGGGCAGTGCAAAGAAGGCAGCCTTCTCTGGGGGAGACCTGCTCTGTCTGACATGATTAAAGATTCCAGAGGAAATTTCTGACTTTCCCTCTTTGAATATTTATCATTCAAAGAATATGTTTTGTCTTTCTCTAAATAAAGGCTGAACAAATGGTAGTTGAACAGAATTAAGTATTTCTTCTTATTTAATTAGTGCACTTTTACTAAAATGAAACTCTCAAGTGAGAGATTATGCAAATTAGCTTCTGCACTGATCCAATAGCATTGGGGTGAAAAGAGCAAGAGCTTTAGAGCTAGACACCCCCAGGCTGGTACCCTGCTCTTATACATTTTACCTGTGTGATTTAGATAAGTCACTTTGCTGCTTTGAATCTTCATTTCTTCCTCTATTAAATGGAAATAATACGTATCTCTCCTGCTGGGTTGTTATACAATTTAGCAATAATTATACTAATGCATCTCTGTGCCAATCTCTAAGCTAGATGTTTTCTATACATTATTTCTCCATAGCTGTACAGTATAAGTAAAGCATATAGTAGAATGCTTGTCACTGAAAGATATTTGTATGCTTCCTGTTACTACTTATCTAATATTCCCTTGAAGAACTATCATTATTAATGCATTTTGTCTGAAAATCAGAATCTTATCTACTAAGGCCTATAACAGACTTATAAATCCCACAAATACAACCAATCCATTAATGATATTGCTGGGGAATGGGGATGACCTATGCAGGAGTGACTAGTGCTAAGTATTAACCAATTTGTGATTTTGCTGATGAGCCATGGCATTCCTCCTTTCTTGTGAGGATAGTGACAATGTCTTAATTCATAATTGCATGCCCAGCATCAAACACTATGCCTGGGACATGATCGGCATTCAGTAAATGTACACAGACCTGAGGTGAAAGATGTCTTTTTGGTAATTGGATCCCCATCCTTGGATTGGAAAAGTCTAGAGTCTGACAGTAATATTCTGGTAACTTTGGCCTGGACAGTCTTGGAACCAAAGCAATATTACCAGGGGCAGTAATTCCTGTGCTCACCAGGGCAAAGATTCCAAAGTTGGCCGGGTGAGGTGGCTCATGCCTGTAATCCCAGCACTTTGGGAGGCCGAGGCGGGTGGATCATCTCAGGTCGGGAGTTCGAGACCAGCCTGGCCAACATAGAGAAACCCCGTCTGTACTAAAAACACAAAATTAGCTGAGCGTGATGGCGCATGCCTGTAATCCCAGCTACTCAGGAGGCTGAGTCAGGAGAATCAGTTGAATCTGGGAGGCAGAGGTTGTATGAGCTGAAATTGAGCCATTGCACTCCAGCCTGGGTAACAAGAATGAAACTTCATCTCAAAAAACAAACAAACAAAAACAAACAAACAAATAAAAGAGTCCAAAGTCAGAATTCTAAATTCAAGAACATCAAAATGAAAAGTAGAAGGAAATATGGGAACCTAGTATGTAATTCTTCCTAAACTCAGTTTCACTTACTGTTCTGTTAGGATTTTTATGTGGTTCCATGCTGGGACCAATAAAATGGAATGTTTCAAAAGAAACAGTAGGTATTTCCTCAAATCTCCTTTAGCTCTGATTAATGTACTCTTACTCTTTACATTGAGGCACACCCCAGATTCAATGTTATATCGTTTCAAAACTTCCACATAGGATCTTTTTAATTTCCATTTAAATTCGGGACAAGGCTTGCTGGGGAAAAACAAAAAGTTCCTCTCTAGAATCATACTTATTTTCACCTGTGATAAACCAAGTCAAAATTATCTGATAAATGAACACCATAATTCAAATGTATGGCAGCTCTTATGTCTTCTTGCAAGGATGTATTTTTTTTTTTTTTTTTTTGGAGCTGAAATAATGTTATTTCCTCTTGACATGTATTTTGGGGTAATTCTTTAACATAAAACAGAACATCTTGCTTATATAATTATTATTAAGCTCTCTTATTAACAGTGTAATTCTGTGTTCTTTTTCTTGAATCTGAGCCTTTCCAGAGAAGAATTCTTCTTTTTAAGGCAGCAGTTCCCAACTGGACTGTCTCAATACACTGGTTTATGTCAATTTTATTCCAGGTGATTTTAAAAAGACAATGTTTGACAAGCTTAAGCAAAATGGTAGTAATATGTCTCCATGGAATGGACATGGATTCGAGGATTAGAGCTAATCCATGGGCAGGATTAGAGCTATGTGTCACCAACACATATTGGGCATAGGAGTGCCATCAAGACTCTCTCAGCCTTCCAACTCACCCTCTTCATTTGGAGGTTTGAGATCTGTAACTGTGGACAAGTTTGTTCATGAATTAGCAAACTTGTCTCTCAAAGCTTCTAATTAGTACATGTTGAACTTTCTGCTACAAGAGAAAGGTTGCCAAAATGAAAGAAGGATGAGACAGAAGGATGCAGGGAGGAAGGGAGAAAGGAAGGGAGGAATAAAGGAAGGAAAGGGGAGGTGAGGGGAGGGGAGGGGAGGGGAGGGGAAGGGAAGTGAGCAGAGGGGAGGGGAGGGGAGTAGAGGGGAGGGGAGCGGAGGGGAGCGGAGAGGAGGGGAGGGGAGCGGAGTAGAATGGGGGGGGGAGGGAAGGCCAGTCTTGCTTCTCCTGGCTGTATTAAGTGCTCTCCCACAGAAACCAGGGTGCAGGTTTATGTAAGAACACAGCAATTCCTGTGAGAATTTTGATGTTGAAAGTTAGAGATAGGAGTGGGTAGTGGTACTAAGTAGACAAATATATCACCCAATGTAATATGTTACTATTAATGAAGTAAGTTTTGCAAATTACTTTCTTTATAAATTGGGTCAGATTTAAAATAACTCTTTTATGGAGAGCCCTTTCAATTGCTTGCATTCCAATATGTCTTTCCTGGGTAGGAGAGAAAGGAACCTTATAGCCATCTTGGCAGAACTTTATTGAACTAGCCCCTAATTTCACGTGGGCAGAACCCATGTCTATCTTTGATAGCCCTAGTGCCTAGCAGGGAGTAGTGCTCAATAAATGTTTGGTTTTTCCTAATAGTTGTGGCATTTATTGTTTTAGGGATTGCAAATTATGATTTTTATAGTAACTGTCTTTTCAATTTTAACCATGGGCATGTATTTTAATAAGGAAGGAGCCAAAGTAGAGGAAAAATGGGAAGAGTCCAATTCCATTTACACTGTACATGAGTACAATGATGTTGCAAATATTTCTATTAGTAATGTCACAAAAAAGATCAAGAAATAAAATTATATGATGATACAAATGAAATTTGTAGGAATGATACTATTAAAATTAACAACAAACATTGAGAAGTTCTATGTATTGTGACTTTAAAAGTATGTAAGTTGTAGCTGTTTCTCCCTCAGTGGCACATACTGACCACATTTATTATTATTTATTTATTTATTTATTTATTTATTTATTTATTTATTTTGAGATGGAGTCTTGCTCTCTCGCCCAGGCTGGAGTGCAGTGGTGAGATCTCAGCTCACTACAACCTCTGTCTTCCGGGTTCAAGCCATTCTCCTGCCTCAGCCTCCGAGTAGCTGGGAGCACAGGTGCATGCCACCATGCCTGGCTCATTTTTTGTATTTTTAGTAGAGATGGGATTTCACCACGTTAGCCAGGATGGTCTCGATCTCCTGACCTCATGATCCACCCACCTTGGCCTCCCAAAGTGCTGGGATTACAGGCGTGAGCCACCGTGCCTGGCCCAAAATTATTTTTCTAGCCATTTTATTGTTTCCTGTAAAATGGCCCATTTTTTCAACCTTTAAATGTCTACTTTCCCTTTCGACATGCTTATTAAAGAGCTTTAAGGAATAATACCACAAGTAAAATAAACATCTACAAAATCTGCACATAATTTGCATTATTTTTGTCTTTAGTTTTTGGTCAAAATCTAGATACAATCGTAGGAATGTGGCGATATCCATTATGCTGGTTTGGCCAGAAACAAAATTGCCATAGCTATACAGTCTAAGTCATGGACCATGTGAGAAAGAGGTAGTTTTATACATCAAATAGCAAATGAGAACAGCTGAGAAAATAAAGCAAAATATGATATAATTGCATCAGCTTCTGGAGTGGAGTTATTTTCCTACTTGAAATTAATGTGTAGAATAAATGTGACATTTTATTTGCCAAGATATTTACTCTCTCAAAGTCCAAGTATCTTACTTTAAGAATTTTGCTTACCACAACACATTGCTTCAGTTGACTGATTGTGAAGAAAGTGTTTATTCCTGGAGTTTTGTGGAAGAGGGTAGTGGAAACCTCTTCCCTACCAGAGAGCTGTTATTGTTGAGGAAAGAAAAGAAGCCCAGAGCCACATATATCAGAGAAAAATCCAAACACATGTAAAGCAACAAGGAGGAAAACACAGTGGGGAGGGAAGCAAATATTCTATACCAGGCAGGCCTTGAATGCTCAATTCTATCACTCACTATCTGTGTGGTCTGAGAACATTCTTTGTATGACTTGAATCCTTAAGACTTGTTTTATGACCCAGAATATAATAATCTTTGTTGGTAAATGTTACATATGCACTTGAAAAGAATATGTTGTTGATGGGTAAAATATATATATATTATATATATAATTATATCCTATTATATATATAAAAATATTCTATTATATATATATCCTATTAGTTCTGTATATAAAAACAATTATATATATCCTATTAGAATTATTAAGATATATAATCTCCTATTAGAACTAATAAGGTATATTTATATATTCTATTGTTTATTAAGTATTAATTTACACTGTCACAAGGTCCCACAATAGGGTGTCTGCAAGCTGAGGAGCAAGGAGAGCCAGTCCAAGTCCCAAAACTGAAGAACTTGGAGTCTGATGTATGAGGGCAGGAAGCATCCAGCATGGGAGAAATATGTAGGCTGGGAGACTAGGTCAGTCTCTCCTTTTCATGTTTTTCTGCCTGCTTTATATTCGCTGGCATCTGATTAGATCGTGCCTACCAGATTAAGGGTGGATCTGCCTTCCCCAGCCCACTGACTCAAATGTTAATCTCCTTTGGCAACACCCTCAAAGACATACCCAGTATCAATACTTTGTATCCTTCAATCCAAGCAAGTTGACACTCAGTATTAACCATCACAGTGGACAATTGTTTTAAGGAAGTTTAAATAACAAGAAAAAGGTTTACATATTCATCTACATAGTTACCATTCCCAGGGTACTTCCTTTACGTATATCCAGACTTCCATTAGGTGTCATTTCACTTCTGCCTGGAGTCCTTCCTTCACTATTTCTTTCAGTGCACATCTGCTACTAAAGAATTCTTTCAGCATTTTATATTTGAAAAAAAATCTGTATTTTGCCTTTATCTTTGAAAGATATTTTATCTGGATATAGAATTTTAAGTTGACTCTTATAGTGCAGGTAACTTTAAAGATGTTGCCTTCACTGTTTTCTTACCTATCTTGTTTCTGATGTGAAGCCTCTTGTCATCCTTGTCGTCTTTGTTCTCTTTGCATGAAGCATCCTTCTTTTTCCTGGCATAAATAAACTTTTTCTTTTTATTAGCGCTTCTAATCTGTTTGATTATGATGTGTCTTGGTATATTTCTCTTTATGTTTCTTGTGCTTCTGTGGTATTAAGCTTCTTGGATTAAAATATTCATAGTTTTCAATAAAATTTGGAAAATTATTGGTCATGATTCCTTCAAATATTTTTCCTTTCCTTCTCATTCTTCCTACACTTTGGAAACTCCGATTAGATGTATATTAGGCTACTTGAGGGTGTCTCACAGTTCGTTGATACTCTTGTCATTCTTTATAATTATTTTTTCACGGTTAGTTTGGTTAGTTGGTTAGTAACTAACTTGGTTAGCTTCTATTGCTATGTATTTTATGTTCATTAATATTTTATGCAGTGTTTAATTTGCCTTTAACTCTATTCAGCATATTTTTTCATTTTCAACATTGTAGTTTTTATGCCTACAAGTTTAATTTGGATTTTTTTATATGTTTCGTCCCTATTTAACTTGTTGACCATCTGCAATACAATTACAGAATTGTTTTAATGTTCTTTTCTGACACTTTTAACATTTGTGTCAGTTATGGGTTGGTTTTGATTGGTTGTTTTTTTCTCCCCTTGTTGGTCATATTTTTCTACTTCTTTTCATACTTGGTAATCTTTGACTAAATGCCAGACATGGTGAATTTTACTTTATTGGGATCAGATATTTTTGCATTTCTGTAAATAATGAAATGTATCATGGAACTGATCTTTTCAAGTTTTGCTGATCTTTGTTCACGTTTTGCTTTTAAGTTTTTTTTTAGATGGGAGGGCAGCATTTAGGGGTAATTATGTTTTACTACTGAAGCAAGACCTTTCTGAATATACTACTTAATGCCCCATGAATTATGAAGTTTTCTAGTTTAGCTGATGAGAACCAGCACTAATTTCAGCCCTTTACAAATGCCAAGTATTGATCCTACTCATCCTTCAAAATGGTTCTTTCTCTGGCCTCTTGTAGTTTCTTCATGCACACAGATGCCAGCCAGTACTCTGCTAAATACTCAAGAGTGATTCTCAACATATTTCCAGAATTTTCTTTCCATGCAGCTCTCTTCTCTCTGATACTCTTTTCTGCAAACTTTAGCCATGTTGGTCTCTTCAGATTCTCAGTTCCATGTCTTCAACTAAGAGAGTCTGCCAGGCTTCTCCTAGGTTCTTTCTCCCTGATTGATGGCCTGGAGACTCTGTCAAGGCAGTAAGCTGGGGCAGTTACCTCATTTGTTTCCCATCACTAAAGATTCTTGTCCTTCATTGTCTGATGTCTGGTGTCTGGGAAATCATTATTCCCTATAGTTTGTCTGATTTTATTTACTTTTGGTTGTTTGAAGCAGTAGGTTAAAGCTGATTTCTCTCATTCCATCTTGCATAGAAATTGAAGTTCCTTCTTTCATCTTTAAAGATGAAAGCTGCTACCTATCTCATATACCCTTGGAGATGCCATGTCTCTAGCTTATCAGATGTAATTTAGGTTCAGCCAATCAAATGTACTTAGGCAACTCTTAGAATATGGAAATGAGTTAGAAATTGTACTTCCTTTTCATCTGCTACTTTTTTCTGGCATACACAGTGGCTGTAAGATGTATTGGGTTTTTCTGAGCTGTGCTATCAAAATCTCCATTCTTTAGTCAATAATTTCATAAGTGCCAAGTGGTTGTGCCTAGGGCATCTACTTTTTAGCTGTGCTGACATAGGAACTGTATCATGTCCCTGGATCCAATCGTTTTAGGCAACATCCTGATCCCTGGAGCTTAGCTAAAGTGTGCATTCTTGGAAACAATGGTTCTGATGGAAGGTTCTTGATTACTCACCTTCTAGTTATGGCAGAGGTAGCAGCTCATCCTGCAGATTTGGAATCACAAGAGTTTGGTTCAGTTCAGGATAGAGGGAACCTGTAATACTTTAATTGTTCTGCTTGTTCAGGTCAGAATGTCAATGTATAGAGGCCATCAGAAAACAAGCACTTACAAAGCTGACTTGAGAAACGATCAGATCACAGCACATAAAAATTTTAAAAGGCTTTTTAAAAAAATCAGAGAATGACTATGTTGTATATCCTTATATATTCATTTCCAACCTTAAAAAATACTGTCTTATATGCAATATTTGTATTTTTATAGTTTTATTTATCAAATATACTTGGGATAAGTTTAGTCCCTACATATATAAGAGTATCTTTCATACTCCTGTATTATCTGTAAAGGAAATTTAAATTGATTGAAGTCTGTCTACATCATCTTTAAAATCAATACATGCTGATATAACAGCTGTTTCTGCAAAAGACGGACACTGTCATTTGAGCTTCACTTTTGGCTTCAAAGGACCCTGCACCTTTCTCCATCTCCAGTTTCATAACTGGGTGCCTGCAAAAGAATGTGGTGAGGGGAGAACTTCTCTAGGATTAATTACAGAGTTTAGAATAAGAAAATTAACATGTCTAACATGCTTATTATGTGCCAGGCTCTGAAAAAATGCTTTTATATATTACCCCATTTAACCATTACAACAACCACATGAGAAGGTTTTAACTATTTTACATATGAAAAACATGAGACTCAAAAGTTCACCAACTCAATATAGAATACAGCTAGAATTCAATCCAAATCTACCCATATCAAAAGCTTGCTCTTTCCAATATGTTATACTACTTCCAAGCACTGTTGTAAAGTTAATTGTGCTCCTCCGGGACTGAACCATATATAGTTATCCTGTATTGGGGGACAAACTTATCTGTTGTTCATTCAAATGCACCCAGTGATACGTAATCCCAGGGCTCAGTTTGCTTAGTATAAATAAAAGGTTCCTACATTTTAGCAAAAGGTGATGCTAAAATGAAAATAAATAATAAAATGCCCAATTATTGACAATTATCTACTCTTCTCAATAAAATGTTATGTTTATTAGGTTAGATTTTCTTTAGGCTTCCAAGGTTTATGTTTCTAGAAATGAAGGTAATGATTTTTATGTTTTTCTGGGATAGTGCAGTGTATTGTTAGTCTGTTCTATAAAACAATAAGGTTGCATCATTCATCGGAATCATTTTAGTAGTAAATAGACTTTGATATGAGAAAGAAGAGAGTTCTGGACAGTCTCCGGATTGTATTTATGCCAAATATGTAATTATATTCCTCTGCAAATGAACTCAGTACTAAGACACTTATAGCCACATCTCTTATATTAGTGAGAATTTGAGCATTTATATGCCTAACTGATGACATAGAGATGACTAAGATCTGAATCTGACTTCAACTGGAGACTACAATCACCATTTTGGAATTGCTCTTTCGTAATCATTTTGATAGGATAAATCACATGTTTCATGACTTCATAATTTATTTAGTCATAAATTGATTCTAATCATGTGAATCAGGCATACTTTTTACCCCTAAAGTAAATAAATAAAAAAGGTTTATTAATTAAGTTAGATCAACATATCAATTAGTTGGGAAAAAGGAGTAAAAAAGCATATCATTTTCAAATCATAAAAAGCTACTAAAAAACTAAATGGCACATGAAACATTTAATCTGGCAGAATCATTCCAATTAACCAGAAAGCCTTAATGATGCTGTAAAATGATGGGGTGGGGGTAGTCTTTTGAAATTTGAAGAGTCAGGTTCAAGTCCTTAGTGTCACTATCATTATTTGGATGGTTATCAGGCAGAAGAGGGAGTGGACTTACTCTCTGTAACTAGAATTAAGGAATTCATTCAGAGTAAGAAAGGACTCTTATATAACCAAGAGACCCAGCCAACAAAGAGCTGAGTTGCCTTACTCAGGAGTGAGCTGCCTCTCCACCTCAGCAGATGCTCCCGCAGAAGCTGCATAGCTGGCCATTTAAAAGCCTTTTCCTTCAGTGGTTGAATGTGAGACTAGAGTTTTCCATAGACCTTCTGATTTTGGATGGCCTTACATCCTCACTGCTCATGTAGCTTTCTGGGGTTCTGTACTGAGTATTCAATTGCCTTGAGTACGGGGAGATAGGTCTACTACCTGCCTGTATCATCTTACTTTTTTCTTAGAAGCTCCTAGGTTTTATCTCTGACCCCGAAAGGTAAGAGATTTGATCCTGTTTTCTAGCTTTGTGACTTCCTGTCAATTTCCAACTTTCCTTTTCTCAAAATTTAACAGTTACACAGCTAGTCAGATTATGTCTCTTATCACTGATTCATACTCCTAATCTTCTCACCTGTATCTTAACTTCTCACATTCCCGTTTCCATTTGCCATACCCCACAAAGTCCTTAATAAGTGTCTGTAATAGATGACTTCAAACCCAAAGTGTGTGCTTTTCAGATATAAAACAAAAATATAAAATAATGAATTACAGTAAGTTGGAGTGAAGGTTATGAGATTCTTCATTTTAAACATTTTTAACATTTAAAAATGTTTATTGTATAGAATTAGGAGGATACAGAAAAATGTAAAGCCAAAGATAACCCACTCATAATTCCACCACTGCAAAGGAAACATTATTCTTTTAGTACATATGCTTTGTATCTTTATATACATGTAAAATGAAATTAGAATCACACCGCCGTACAGAGTTATGTTTTATTTTACTTACTTAGCATTATATTGTGATCATTTCTCCATATTATTATGTATACTTTAGAAATGTGATTTTTTAAATGAGTACTTGATATCAATAAAAGATAAACATGAAATATGAAAATATTAAGATCAACACATCAGACAATGATGTTGACATTAGCCATTAAAATTACCTTTGATCCCATACCAATCTCTAGCATCTTTCTGACTATAATCAGCTTTCAATTTAGAATTTCTTACAGAGAGAATATGCAATGAACAGCTTCAGTCCGCTCATCAGTAATATTTCTCACTATATATAATAACCTATCATTGTGCTTATTAATGCACACGCCTCTCTTCGGCTGAATAACAGTACTTTTATCTGCATAGTCATTATTTAATTTAATCCTCGGAAATTCCTTGTGAGTAAGCAGAGTGGGTGATGCAATCTCTGTTTTAATGAGGAAAAAGAGGATCAGAAAGTCACAAAATTGTTCAAGGTCATCTTGACAGCGATGGATAACCTTTGCTATGAAAAAAGGGTTTGAAAGTTCATAAGTGGAGGAGGTAGAATTCAGGCCAGATTTTTTTTCTATTTTTAGATTCCAGTGTTCTTAATATATAATTCTTTGACCTCTTGCATAGTATCTTGATTTAATAAACATTTGCTAAATTGCTTGAGTTAAAGTAATTGAATAAACAAAACAAATTTATTTCAAAAAGAAAAAAACATAAATATTTATTTAAATATAGTAACTAGCTGGGCGCGGTGGCTCACACCTGCAATCCCAACACTTTGGAAGGCTGAGGCAGATGGATCACCTGAAATCAGGAGTTCAAGACCAGCCTGACCAACATGGTGAAACCCCGTCTCTACTAAAAATACAAAATTAGCTGGGTGTGGTGGCACATGCCTGTAATCCCAGCTACTTGGGAGCCTGAGACAGAAGAATTGCTTGAACCCAGGAGTTAGAGGTTGCAGTGAGCTGAGATTGCACCATTGCACTCCAGCCTGGGCAACAAGAGCAAAACTCCGTTTCAATAAATAAATCAATAAATAACTATAGTAGCTCATCTGTCATTTAACCTGACCGTAGATCCCCATATACTTTTCCTCCATTACTAGTTACCTGAAGTTCTTCAGAATAAAATGATTAAGGATATTGATCTAAACTATTAAGAAAAGTGTTTGATGAGAATATGTGTTTTCCTGAGTATTCTAAAAATAGCAATAACCAGTAATAGTAATAACAGTAATGATATTCCTTCACATTTGGATAGTCATTTGCAGTTCACAGGGTGCTTACATTATTTCTTTAAATTTATCACACAGATCCTGGGAACTAACAAGAATTTTCATCCTTATTCTGTACGTTAATGAACATCACAGGTCTCAGAGTTTTACCTGCAAACCTTGGTTGCAGAGTTTTGATGCCCCCCAGTAGACTCTTAAAATCAGCATATGAGTTTGAGGGGGTATGTGTTTAAGGTGCTAGACTGATGGGACCCATAAGTAGCGTGCTTGACAGTGATAGATATTTAGAATAATAGTAACAAGTGGATATGAAGTAGTTACCATGTCCCAGACACTGCTAAGTGCACGTAGTGACCAGCCATAGGTTTAACTTATTTTTTATAGACAAGGCAAATAAGCTTAGTTCATTCTCTCTTTTCATGGGGGAGTATGATGGAAAGTCTGACTCTCATTCAACATGTCCTCATGAAGCTGTCCTGTTTAAATGGATGTCCCAGTTCCGCTGCAGCTTGAAGAATTTTTCAGATGGGATGAATTTTTCTGACTGGCTTGGCTGAGTCCCTCCACATGGCCCCTGCCATGGTAGAGATCTTCCTAATATCCTGCTTTGTTAACCAGCCCCCTGTCTAGGCAGTATTTTCATCTTTGTTGTGTGATGTGTCCTCTATTAACTCAAAATCCCCATTCTCCACTCTTCACTGCCTGACTTACAAGGATAACAGAAAATATCCCTGGGTTTGACTCTCTCTGCCCCCTACATTGGCATCATATCCTGGAACAATCATTACATAACAGTCCTGGGTTTGCATCCCAGATCAGCTTCTTAGCCAGAGCCTTTTGTATAACCTAAAGCCACTTCACCACTCTGATCTTCAATTTCCTCATCTGTAAAATGAGGATTAAAATGTTGAAGAGAAAAAAGGAGATAATATATGTAAAGGACTTGACATATAGCAAAAAATTCAATAAGATGGCTGCTATTATTGAGATTTTTATTCTGATTCTTAAATCTGTACTCTTTCCATTTTTCTGTGCCATTCTGCCTGTCATATGCCCCCCTGACATGAGCTTACTGACATAATTGTCAGAAATAGCACTGTGATTTATAATGGCCTTCAGAGACTGTCTTAAGAATTTAGATGTACTTCATTGTTAAACGAATCAAATTCAGAATTGAAAAACAGAACACAAAGCTTTCAATAGCAACCTACTTTTCTGTACTTGTAAAACAGATTTTTAAAATGAATTTATTAATGATATTTCTGGAATACTGGCATTCAAAGAAGGGAAAATCTGTACTTCAGATCTCTGAATGATTCTGATGGTCATACCTGAAACTGGGATGTTGTGAAAACCAACATTATTCCTTTGTGATAGTGATAAGTAATTTAACTCTTTCTGGGTTGATTTCTCATTAATAAATCGAGGAAACAGGAAAGTAAATGATTATGGAAGTAGGGCTTCAGCTTAAACATCTTAAGTCCTCTGATAGAGCAACACTGTGGATAGGTCAGCAGACAAGAAATAATAATGAATCACAGACGTGTATGGGATTTTACAAAGCTTTTTCCTTCTGTGATCTTTTCTGAAGTCATGACAACCTGGGAGGGGATGAGAGAGAGAATTATACATTGGACATTTTTCAAGCTTCTTGGACTCCTGTATCATCTGTCACCACTGACCATTATCACATTATGAATCTTCCTCCTCCCCTGCACTCTGTGACATTTCCCTCTGGTTATCTTCATATGTCTGCCCACTCTCATCCACAGTTCCTTGGATGACTTTTCCCTCTTCCTCTAAAATGTTGTTATTCTCTTGGGTTTTACCCTCAGCTTTTTTCCTTACTTTAATCTCTAAGGACAATCTCAGTTCACTAAATGATTTCCATTAGCTTTAATTTTGACCTAATTTGGTAGTTCCAGCCCAAATCTGTCTCCTGAGCTCCTGATATCCATCCCACTGTTACTGGACTTCTTAATTTGTATGTCCCCTGGGTACCTCATGTTCATCCTTTGCAAAACCCTCCTAGCCAAGTTTCTGTATCACTTTGTCTGGAGGAATGACAACATTTTCCATCCATTACCTTAGCCCAAATCCTCGGCATCATCCCTGATACTTCCCTTTCTCTTCCTATCCTCATTCAATAATTCACTTAACTCTGTTGATTCTGCCTCCTTAAAAGCTCTCAAATATTCATCCCCATGGCTACTACCTTAGCTCAGACACTCATCATTACTTACATCCTCCTGCAACAGCATCCTAATAGTTTTTCTTGCTTTTGTTCTCTGCCACCTGCCAGGCCAATCATACCATAGTAAGAATGATCCTTGAAAATGCTTACTTGTCTGTGTCCTTACGTCTAGACACCTTATTTACACATATAAGATCCTACACCTTATTTACATATATATGCATATGAAGAGAAAGAGTCCATAATTTCCTGTAGCAGGGTACACAAAACACTCTCTAATCTAGTCTTTACTGCTTCTCTTCAATTCTTCAGTTCTTGACATTCTCAACTCTATTGCTTCGTATGATCCTTATCTAGCCGTATCTACCTGGAATGAATTCCTTGTGGTTTCTACATTTGTCAAAGCGGTCTCAGGTCTCTATACCTTGTAAAGCAACTCACTCTGCATGCAGCTGCCATCTTCACTATACTTATGACAATCTACCCAGACAGACTGTGCTCCAGGTCCTGGAGGAGGTTTCCTCTGAACTCTTTCTTCTTGGGTTAAGTCCTCTGTTGCAATCTATGCCTTTAGCACTAGTTGCTGAATTACAATTACCAAATTACTTTTCTCTTTCCCACTAGACTCTGCCTTACTTACCTTTTTTATGTCCAGCACCCCACCACCTAAAACAGTAAATATTTAGCATGTGGAAAATACTTAATGTTCTTTGGATAAAATAACATTTTATTGTTGGGAAAACCAAGACAGAGAAAGGCCAAAATCTTCCCATGAGTACATGGTATAGGCAAAACCAGGTTCCCAATCTTCCAATTCTTTCTCCAACTTTTTAATGCTATTGCTCTTTCTGTAAAACAGTAGCCTTAAACATAGACCAAAAAGGGGCTTTTATAAACAGTTTAGTTTTAAGTTCATGAAGTCTCTGCAAAGAAAATATGACTTGGCAAAGTCAAGAAAATATTCTGCTTAGATATGACTCATCTTTGTGCCACGCTTCTGAGGATGAGAATGCTGAGCTTTGTCATCCCTGTTTACTCCAGGCTTGCAACGAGTCACCCAAAACTTAAGAATTATATGGCTCCTTCCTGTTTATGTCTCTCTGTTTCCATTTCTAGGAGGTGATGATTTTCAATTGGATTAACTCTTCCTGTGCAAAAATCATTACCCCTTGAGATGGACTCAGGATAGGGTAAATAGCTCATCCCAAGTATTATCACAGCACTAAAATAAATGTATGTACTTTCTAGTGATGATAATAGCACTTACTAGTTTCTTAGGCACTGTTTTCAGAAATTTGCATACAGTATTTTATTTACCCTCATATAAGCTTTACCATAAAATAAATTGCAAATACCTACTGTGAGATGTTCTGCTGCTATGAGGCATTTAACAGATTGTTTTTGAATGAAAAAATGTTTCTAGCATTGTGGAGAGTGAGGATGCACACACACACACACACACACACACACACCGTGCCCTCTGCCCTTAGCTTTTATTTAATTGGGCAAATAGGTCTAATATATAGGCAACAATTAGAGACAAAGAGAATTATTTCTTTAACACTTTTGTGCTAGACACTATGTTAAATACTATATATAATTGTGTGGTAGGTGTATTTAAATCTTTACAGGAACCCTATGAGGTTTTCTACGTGGTTGAGTGTAGACAGAGCCAGAATTTCAGTCTAGCCTGCTTGGCTCTTCCAATTCCATCACATGACATTTAAACCAAATGAGATCACAAAGGAATGCAGAGGGCAGGGGAGAAGGAATGAAATTGCCAGAAAAGATTTAGTGGGTCCAACATGAAAATGTGATTAGGAATGGATGGGCAGAAAGGAGGGAATTCAGGAGCTGAACTCGGGAATTCAGTGGGAGTGCAGTCTTCAGGGCAGGCACCCACAGATAGAACAAAAGGCTACTGACCTCTTAGGAAAATGGATCTCATTCCTCTGTGTCCAGTATCTGTCATCACTGGGCCTGTGGTTTTTCACCAGATGCTCCCATGTAATAACTGAGCAGTTATCCTTCAACTTTTACACAATGACTAAAAGGTGAATTTTAAGCCACACATTTCTTGTGTATCCTTCTTCTGGGAAATTATTTCTAGGAAAGTCATTTTGTACTAGAAATCAATATCTTAAATATCTTAGTGGGTGCAACCCACTGCCCTGAAAATGCCATTATTTATTAATCCAACCAGCAGGACTTCATTAAACAGAAGGGATGATGTTGCTATTGTAGAAACTCTCTCATTGGCAAGTAAGGGCCTGCATTATGGCATACAGAAAATAGGTATACTCTTCTGAACTGGGAACCAGACTACCTAAATTCAGTCCTGGCTTTGCACTAAGTATAGTTATTGAAATATTCTTGAATAAGTGTCTTTACCTTGCAGAACCATTCAATAGTTCTCCTACCTGTGAAATTTCCAAGTTGGAGTAACTCAGAGTATCCTAAGACGTCCTCTTCAAAATCATTTGTTACAGTGTTTGTGAAACAATTGCATATCATATACCCTTCTTGTAGATTGACAGTGCATTAATATCTCTGATGGCCGTGTAGAAAGCAAACCAATTCAACACTAATTAATCCAACATTTAAATAATTATTTGATAAAACATACTCTGGGAAAATTTTCACTGTGTACTCTGCACTGAATAGAAATTTCTGGCAGTTCTGAGAAAATTCAGTTTGCTTTCAAATATGATTTGTAGGTTGCCTCTATCATATTCTCAACTGAAGTTACTGACCTTTTAAAACTGCACAAGGACTTCATAAAGATACCATTATATTATCCTGACTGCCTTTTTCTCTTTCCCCAGTGTTCTGGTGCAAATTAGTGTTTTACATAACTCTAAAGGTAGTGAAGTAGGAAGAAGAGAAGATATATTGTTTTTACTTTGTTTGCTGAGTGAACAGTTTGAGTTGTGAGTTAAGGATGCAGATATCCACCCTTCTGGGAGCTTCAGATTGCAGTCTGAACTGATTCTTCAGCACAATCATCATATTATAACCTCAGTACTCAGTAACAGAGTACTGAGGTGGCCTTTGGATTTGTAGTCTTAAAGTCAAATTATAGAAATATAATTATCTTATCATGAGGGATTGTACCAGGAACTATGCTAGTGAATGGCAACGTGACAGTCATTAAGATAGGTGCCTGCCCTCAAGGAGATCACAGTCCAGTGAGGGAAACAGATAAAGAACTGCACAATTATAATACAGTTATGTAAATTGTTTGAATTAGGTCATACATGAAGTGCAATGGCAACTTGGAATGAAGTTCTTTGTAAACTATGACTAAAAGATATTTGCAAGTCCCCTTCTTTGATCCAATCAGTGCAGAAAAAGAAGAAATTCTTCTTGTGTTTGTTTGTGGCTGATTAACTTTTTGTCTCAACCAGCATAAGGATCATGATGATGATGAATGGGGAGGCATGATAAGACATTATGAGAAATGGAACAATTTTATTTAATCCTTGTTGCAAGACCATCAATCTTCTCTAAACAAGTAGATAACCCACTAATAATAAATGCAAACAATCATTCACTCATATAACTTTCTTAAAAGAATTTTATCAGTGGATGGAGGGTTAGATCCCTCAGTAAAACCCAGAAGCATAGGTACCAGAATTTTTCCCTTTGCATCCCCATGTGTTACCTACCAAAACAGCAGAATTTCCCCTAAGGAATTTTGGGTTATTATGAAGAGTTAAACAGAAAATGAAACTTAGATCCTGGATTGAAATGTGCAATTTACAGGTAGCAACCTTGTGAAGCAATGAGGGGATGTGTGTCTTAGGCAAGGCCACCAGCTAGTCAGGGACAGAGGCAAGACCAAGATCTAGGGCTCCTGACTCCCCATTCCAGTGCACTGTATCGTGCTCCTTTCCGTGGTATCTTACGACACTTGTGAATATTTTTAATTTTCATCTAATGAATTTAACATTTTTCTAAAATAAGTAATTGGGTGGAAGTTTAAAAAGAATGCCTAACTAATACCTTACCTTGTCACAAGAGGACATTCATACACTTCAGATTTGTTATATCCAACATAAACATATCCACCAATGATTTTATCATAGAAAACCAAAAAAAAAAAACACATGAAAAATTAGGATTATATTACTGATTTCCAATAATATATTGGAACAGGCCCATGATGAGCAATTGAAAAATTCTGGCCAACAGTCTAATTATCTGCTATTTGATAAAAAATAAATCAAAACAATGGATAATATCACTGTCAGTTTTCTCCCAGACAGATTTCAAGAACCCAAATGCTACGAAGACAGTGAAGTGCTTGAGACTAATGTGAAAGAGACATTGAAATAAGATGAACATTATTTAAACAGCAACCCTATACCATGCCAAACATTTCGTAAATAAATACAATCTCATTGAATCCTCATAATGACTCTGTAAGATAAGCTCTCATTTTTAATCAGATGGATCTTGGCTAATGCCTCTCTAGGCTTTAATTTCCTCATCTATAAAAGAAGGATTTTTTTAAACCCTACTCCCTTGTAGGATTCTTGAGTTCTCCATTGAGAACTCAAGATAATGCCTGTGAAGAACTTAGCAGAGGACCCAGCACCTAGTAGTTGCTATATAAAAGTAGCTTTTAACGTGATTGTACTCCTCAGTCCCAACATTAAGTTTTACAGAAAGTTGTGTTTTAGAATTTACTTCTGCAACTTTTAGAATGTAGAGAGCAGGTAAGGTGAAGCATGAACTTCCAACACCCTCACCTGTAGCTATGTTAACACTTCCAATGACTTTTCTTGATTAAGAAACCCTGTCAGAAGCATCCCAAAGTCCTGTGGATTTTATTTGCAAGACCCTTCACTCCTTTAGTAAGGGGATGATCAAAGAACAATTTTTTAGAAGTTTCAAAGTTAAAGCCAGTAGTAAAGAATTAGGGAAACAGAAACAGAAACATTACTGCCAACTCCCCATGTGCAGAGAATAACCTACTAAGGAAATCTTAAGACCAGATGCAGATTGGTAAGGTGTTCCAGAAATGTAAAGAAGTGGAGTTTGCCATCCAGATTTGTTCCATATTAGTTTAACCTTGATTTCTAATTAGAATAAAAAGCAATGTGAAAGAACAACAAAATTTTATAGAAAAAATCTGCTTCAACCTCACCAAGTTATATTTTCCTTAGCTATGTATTTTTTCAATATACTGAAAACACAGATTGTACTGATATGTACCTATTTGCTTAGAAACAATATAAATTCTATTGGCACAATAATAAAAATAAACCAGTAAAATACAGCCATTTTCCCTGTTCTTTAAATATTCTTCTCATTCAAATAAAAGCCTTAATAATGATTACCGATTATAGCCTTGTATTTCTATCTCAGACTTCTTTCCAGAGTCTCAATGAACTGAGTGCCTGTGCTAGGATCATCACCATCTAAAAACTTCCCAAGGTGGTCAGGGGTAAATGGTACCCCCGCCCTGGGGCATCACAAGGTCAATTATGACATTTATGTGAATCAAAATGCTGCAAGGGGTGAGTCTCAGTGCACCACAGATGCTCCCTTAGTGTCATGTTCAATTAATGTAAAGCTTGTGATGATTCTAAGAGTTAAAGTGTCACTTTTAACTCTTAGAATCACAGTTTTATTATCTACAGAACGGGAATACTAAGGCCAGGCACAGTGGCTTACACCTGTAATCCCAGCACTTTGGGAGGCTGAGGTGGGCAGATCACGAGGTCAAGAGATCGAGACCATCCTGGCCAACATGGTGAAACCCCATCTCTACTCAAAGTACAAAAATTAGCTGGGCGTGGTGGCGGGCACCTGTAATTCTAGCTACTTGAGAAGCTGAAGCAGGATAATTGCTTGAACCTGGGAGGCAAAGCTTGCAGTAAGCTGAGATTGTGCCACTGCACTCCAGCCTGGCAACAGAGCAAGACTTCATCTCAAAACAAAAAACAAAACAAAAAAAGAAATAGAAATACTAAGTCCAAACTTGCAAGATTATTGTGTATGTTAGAAAAATATTATGTTCCTACTGCCCTACCTGGTACTTATTAGTAATTCAGTAAATGATAACTATTAGCTATTTATATTATCTTTGTAATCTACCTTCTCTTCATCATCTTCTTTAGGTCTCAGTGTAAATCAAAGGGAATAACATTGCTTATTCCAAAGGACTACCACAAAGACTAAATAACACAGGCGAAGGTGCTTTGTCAACAACTCTCAGCACTGTGTGTGATTCTTAAAAATAATAATTAACAAACAGACTGGAGCCTCTGGAAAACTCTTTCCAGTAAGCTACAGTACAAATAATAGAGTCTATGATCTTTAAGGAAAACCAAAATTACTCTTCACTTGCAGAACTTACAGAGACTCTTTCCTTGCAGTCTCCTTACAAATGACTGCCAGTGCCAGGATCTTTCAGGTCCATGGGATGCAGCACGCACAGGTAGAGCACAAGAGAAAGGGAGCAGGCAATAAATAATTCACCACTAACCCCTCCGAGTCATGGATGGGTGGGTTTTATCCTTCACATAGCCTCTGCTAGAACAAAGAAGGGGTATTCATTTATGGCGTCAGACTCAGGGTGATATGGTTTGGCTCTGTGTCCCCACCCAAATCTCATTTTGAATTGTAATGTTGGAGGTGGGACCTGATAGGAGGTGATTGGATCATGGGGACGGTTTCTCTTGAATGGTTTAGCACAATGCTCTTGGTGCTGTTCTCATAGAGTTATCACAAGATCTGGTTATTTAAAAGTGTGTGGCACCTCCCCCGACCCCTTGCTCCTGCTCTGACCTTGTAAGATGAGCCTACTTCCCATTCTCCTTCTGCCATGGTTGTAAGTTTCCTGAGGTTTCCCTAGAAGTTGAGCAGATGTCAGCATCATGCTTTCTCTATCACCTGTGGAACTGTGAGCAAATTAATTCTCTTGTCTTAATAAATTACCCAGTCTCAGGTATTTCCTTATAGCAATGTAAGAATGGACTAATACACAGGGCAAAAAAAAAAAAAAAAAAAAGATTTCCAGAGGACTTATTCTTAAGCATAGTTATAATCAAAGACCCTGTTTTATTGGTGGGAAATACATTTTTCCCACTCTTGACTTTCCCTTCCCTGTGGAAGAAAATCCCTGATAATTCTATGTCAGCAATAGAATGAATTAACAGATTGGAAAGTTAAGGTACAGAAATTGGACATATATAACCTAATCCTCTGTCTTGGGAGTACCCTGGATCCCTCCAGTTTTTAGTGGTTCCATAATCAGTCCTTTGTTTCTTATTTTGAGAAACAGACATTTTAGACTGAATAGAATTTCCACCACCATCCCCAACCCACTCCTCCAGCACAAACTCACATCAACATCCACCTTTAATCTAGCTTTGACTCTCAACTCTCTATGTTCTTGTACTTTTCCTCCAAATGTAGGCACTCTTCGAAATTCAGGCCGGCTGCAGTGGCTCACACCTGTAATCCCAGCTCTTTACAAGGCTGAGGTGAGCGGATCACCTGAGGTTAGGAGTTCGAGACCAGCCTGGCCAACATGATGAAACCCCATTTCTACTAAAAATACAAAAATTAGCCATGTGTGGTGGTGCATACCTGTAATCCCAGCTATTCCAGAGGCTGAGGCAGGAGAATTCCTTGAACCCAGAAGGCAGAGGTTGTAGTGAGCCAAGATCCTGCCACTGCTCTCCAGCCTGGGCAACAGTGAGACTCCGTCTCAAAAAGGAAAAAAAAAAAAAAAAAAAAAAAAAGCAAAGTTCAGCCCCCATCCTTCCCCTCTCTTTCATTATACTCTATTGAACATTTCTTCTAATTTCACTGTATATCAGTAATGATTAAGTTTGACTACATATAAAAAGCCCAAAAATACCAAAATAGCAGTGATTTATACAAGAAGTTACTTTCTTTCTCATATATAAGAAGCATCAGGGTAGGCTCTTCAGGTGAGTATGGCAGCTCTACAGATTTACCAAGGACCTCCAGGTTCCTTCCAGTACCCTTATCCGCCATTCTTAGGGTGTGGTCTTTGTCTTTAGTGTTCAGTTTGGCTGCTGAAGTGCCAAACATCATTTCCTTTCCAAAAAGCAAATGGCTTGGAAGATAAATATGACCTCTTCTTTTGAAGAAGACTTTCTGGAAGTATCATATACCCCTACTGCTTACATTTCATGTGTCAGATTATAGTATCATGGATATAGCTAGATGCAAAGAAATATGGTCTTTTAGCTACATGGCAAAGTACCTGGTTAAAACTTGGAATTCTGTTAATTTGAGAGAGAAAGATAAATGGCCAAACATGGCTTCCGTGATCAACTATGGACCAATAACTTATATCTGTCTCTAGCCCCAACCTGATCCTAAGTGTAAATTCTCATTTCCAACTGCCTACTTGATTTCTCCACTAACACCATATCCAAAACAAAGTGCTTTCATTGAATCTCATGCCTAAAGGAATAAAAAGCTACAGTTTACCTCAAGGCAGTTGATACACACAAGAGGAACAGTGAGATTATGTGACTAATGCTCCCTTCACATGCAGAATGACAAATTTGAAAGCCCTGATCAGGTCTCCATCTACTTTTCCAGGCAGATTTCCCCGCTACACACCCAAGCAAACCCACTAGACTCCAGAGATTCTGGACAATACATAATTTCCTAAACCAAGTGCATTCTTTTGTAAGTTGATGCCTTTGTTCATTCTGTTTCCTCAACCTCCAATGCTTTTATTTTCATCTTTCTTTGGCCAACTTGTATTCATTTCTAGGCTTGTAACAAATACTACCTATTCCATGAAGCCTTGTCTTGTTCCCCATGATTGGAATTAATATTACTTCTTCTTCAATTTATTCAGTAGCATGTCATTTATCATTCCCTTAGGCATCTTTTACAGTATGTTTTGCCCTGCATTTGTGCACATGACTATCTGCCATGCTAGATGAGAGTCTTGTTGATGGAGGGGGCCAGATTTTACTCATACACACACACACATACACACACACACACACACACACACACGGCATCTAGCACTGTTTTTTAGGGGAAGTAGGTAGTTAATTCATGTATGCTGGGCAAACGGAAGTTACCATGAAAGTAGAAGCTTTAATTAGTCAGTCAACCTCTGAGGGCTAATGATGTGATCATCTCTGGGAGAAAAGATGCCCTCCAGAGGCAGAGATACAGTGACAAGTCCAGACACATAACACAAACAGATCTGGGTTCAATTCCTAACTTTCCCACTTACATGCCAGGTGAACTTGATGTCAGTGAACCTCACCTTTTTAAACTTGTAAGATAGGTAGAATGGTAACAAATTTACAGTCCTCTTATTATTCAGTGCCAATGTATATAAGTGCCTATTGTAGTGGTTAACCAATAGCAGGCATTTAATAACTGTTAGTTTTCTTCCTCACTTTCTACTCCTCTTGAATGCCATGCTAACAGATAGTAGGTAGACTAGGGCATCTTTGCCTGAAAAAAATATATAACATTGTATTTTCATGTTGTATGTCTATAAAGATTGACATAAGGCAATAAAATAAAAGTTTTTTAAATAAAAAATTGTTAAAATTTCTGACAGTTTTATCAAAACAACACTAAGGAATTATTTAAAGTGAATAGGAAGATGTATTAAATGTATTAGATTCTGAAAGCAAAAGTTGAGAGGAATGAGAGAGACAGAACAGCGAAGAAACATAAAATCCCAGTGGGAGACTTTGGACTAAGTAAGGGACTACAACTAAAGTCACTTTGCAGAAATTATCAACTATATGACTTTATCAAGAAATTACAGAAACTCACATGTCCGTGGATTATCAAACAAATTACTTCACTTGAATACATATTTCTCTGCCTATCTTATAGATTCCATATTCTCCTTCTGTTTGGAGTTGGTAACTCCATCTTCTCTAACTGATTAAATAAAATTGAAAAAGGCCCCTTGTGGATATTCCTTCCTGCCAGAATTGATCTAAATCTGTCCTAGGCAATAAGCCTCTTCCTTGACAAACAGTCTGCCTTGATTAACTTTACAACAAGTTAGTTCCCTTAGAACGCTCACCCATCTGTAAAACAGGAACTCCTCCTCCCCACCACCCCAGATTACCAGTCTGTAGGGCATTTCTTCAAAACCCAATACCTGCTTTCTTTTTGGCAAACTTGACAGGAATCAAGTATTCATTTTACTTAATTATTCCACTGCCAGTTGCCGTTATGCATAAAACTCAAAGATGAAACACCTACAAGCAACATAAGCCTGTTTGCAGGTTTCATTTATCTATCATTTCTAACCTTTGATTCAAGACAGGAAGCACACTGGCCAAGTGTATTGCCATGATGTAGAGCCTAGAGGATTAATAATTCTTTGCAGTTTGTGTCAAATATCCCTGCTAAAATTGGAGGTAATGAGAAATTCCTAAAGACAGATGAAATCTCAACTTTAAAGGTATCACCCCAAACTTAGGTTACAGAACATTTTCCCTTTGCTCTGTGTTTAACTCCTAGTACCATCAAAAGCAGCCTGGGGTCTTGCAGAACAGGAACCTGTCATCTCATCACCTTGTCATTCAGAGTGGACTGCCCTTGTTTTTCTCTACAGATTGTACATGCTTTTATTGTTGCATTTAACAAACCAAATAGAAAGAATTTGCTTACAGTACTTTTTTGCCTATTAGTGTCATAAATTTTGTGAAGGCAGAGATGCCATCTTGTTCGTCTTTTACCTTCAGCACTGAACACACTATTTGGAGTTCTTAAGAAACACTTAAGAAATACTGGGGCCCAGGTGAGAAGAGAAAACAGAGAACAAGTAAAGGGACATAGGCCAATTCCAAGGTGGTCCCCAGACAACTATTATAATCATGGATGTTGAGATTGTGGAATGGAAAATGGCAGTCATGGCTTCATATTATGGGCTGATAATTAGAGTTCTGGATCTTGCTGGTTTGAAGCACCACTGGCCAGGGGTCACTTAGACAGCCTGAATGCCTTTTACCTCCGGTTCCTTGTCTAATCATCTTCCCCGCATCATCCCAGCTTGCCTTCCACTGGATGCTGACTTTTGTAGCAATAATTAATGTGGCTGAGTTTCTCTCATGCTTTCCTGCCCAATTTATATGCTTCTAGCAGAGCTGATTGGCCAACTTCAGGTTTCCCGATGACTTCCTTATCAAAGCCGAGCTTTTGCTAACAAGCAAAAAAAGGTATCGGGCTGGGTGCAGTGGCTCATGCCTGTAATCCCAGCACTTTGGGAGGCTGAGACAGGAGGATCACTTGAGTCCAAAAGTTCTAGACCAGCCTGGGCAACATGACAAAACCCCATCACTACAAAAAAGACAAAAATTAGCTGGCAGTTTTGGTGCACACCTGTGGTCCCAGCTACACAGGAGGCTGAGATGGGAGGATCACTTGAACCCAGGAGGTGGAGATTGCAGTGAGTCAAGATCACACCACTGCACTCCAGCCTGGGTGACAGAGTGAAATCCCATCTCAAAAAAGAAAGAAAGAAAGAAAAAGGACAAAACTGAAAATATGTATATATCAAATAGAAATCTCTCATTCTTTTTTTCTTCTCAGTAGAAATGTTTCCCCACCTGTCAAATTGCCCTCAGTCCATACACATGTTTCGCTGGATGTGGTGTTGATTTCCTCCTGGGAACTTTCTCTTGTTCTCTATGAATGTATCAAACTTCGAACAAGATTTCTCTTCTTCCAAGGAACCACCTTCTGCTTATTAATACAAACAGCCTCTGAGCAGAAAGAAGTCTTCTTCTCAAAACACGTGCCATAAATAGCTATTGAATTATGTTGAGTGGCTGTGGTTACTCCTGTGAGGACTAATCACAGTTCCATCCTGCAGAGTTCCTGTAATTAGACTTTGGGACACCCTGGTGTTACTCTGGTAATCTCAAGGAGATTTGTTAAATTTGTTAAAAATGCTCCAAAGAGAATTGCCATCAAGCTTTCATTTGGGAAACAAATAGATGTCTGTGAGATTAGAAATGGTTGTGAGATTGGAAACAGGTTTAGAGATGTCATGGTATCAATAAAAGAAGAGAAGATGTTCTTCATTTACAGTGTTTGGGAACTAAGTACTAGATTGAAGAGTTTCAAGCTCTGATTTAAGTAGACTCAAAATTCTTCTTAGGGACCTGAGGGATGCTCTACATTTGGAGTGGAACAGAAACCAGAAATTCTGTTTTCCCTGTCTGCAATAAATGTTTTATTTTTATATTTCTAGAAGCTTCCTTTTGAAGAAAAAAAATGAATTATTCTGGTAATAAAATTTTGAAAACATTGCCCATAGATTTTGGTGAGAGAAACAGACAGACTGACAAACAGATAGGTATTGGCCAAAGTAAATATCTGAGACCTCTGTCTGTCCATCCTATTGCCACCACTCTAACCAAACCATCATCACTTGGATTGCTACCTTTCACTACTACCTGGGATCTCAGCATCCTGTCTTGCCCAATCTATGGTTCTCCAATCCATTCTCCACCCTAAAGCCAGAAAGATCTGTTTTCAATGTAAATCTGATCATCTCACATCTGTTTAAAATCCCCAATGGCTTCCCATTACTCTAAAAAAAGAAAGTATCCTTCATAAGACCTACAGGATTCTCCATTACCTGGCTTCTCCTTCCCTCTGGTCTCATCTTGGACTGTCCCCGACATTGATCTTCTTTCAGGTTTGCTGCCTGCCGTTTCCCACTGCAGAGCCTCTGCCTGTGCAGCTCCCTCTGCCCACCCTGCTGCTCCTGCTGTGCTCAGATTAGACAGCAGCTCCTCTTGGAAGCCTTCCCAACCTGGTCCCTCCAGAATAGTTTCCATTTCTCTCCACTGTATACTCTCATGGATTACTTGCCCATCTGCTTTTTATGATGTGTGGTACTGGTAATTATTTCTTCTACATCTGTTTTGTCTCTAAATTCCAAAAGTGCCTTGTTTCTCTTTTCACACTGTATCCCCAAATACCTAACATAATGCATGGCACATAATTAGCATTTATTGAATATGACTGAAGCCATGAGTGCGTGGTGTCAGGCATCTAAAAGTTACACTGTATTGACTATATTCAGAGCAGTCCTACAGTCTCTGACTGCTTTACCAACTGGAAAGAGAGTACTGTGGAGTAGAGCAAGACCCATTGCCCAGTCAGTCCAGTCCACATGGAACATCTTCTGCTCCAAGCTCACATAGTATTTATTGACAATAGAACCATTAGTCCCAGATCTGGCACTGAGGAGGGACCAGGTAAATATTGTTAGATAGATCAATATTAAAATAAATGCAAATTTGTACTAAATCATTACTGCATCCCATAAAAGTCAAGTTGAAACACAGGTTTCTGTGCTGATACATACTATTATTGCAATTTTTCGTTTATCTATATACCAGCCTCCTGATGTAGGAGTTTTACATATGTTACCTCGATGAATTCAAACAATATCTATTCGGGCAGGATTAGTCTAATTTACAGAGTAGGAAACAGAATTTAAGAACCTTGTCTATAGCCACAGAGCAAGTAAGTAGCAAAACAAGTGTTCCCAGGTCTTACAAACATTTTCCATTATCCTGTTGCCAAACATGTTGCCAGTGTTCAATAAATTAATGAATAGTTGTATGGATGACTTACACTAGGTGCATGGAAAAATGTCCCAGCTTGAAAACTTAAGTGCTAAAGTTTAAAGACTATAGGCCTGGTGTGGTGGTTCACTCCTGTAATCCCAGCACTTTGGGAGACCAAGGCAGGAGGACTGCTTGAACCTAGGGCTTCAAGACCAACCTAGGCCAACAAAGCAAGACCTAGCCTCTACAAAACATAAAAACATTAGCCAGGCATGGTTACTACTCAGCTACTCAGGAGGTTAAGGCAAAGATCCCTTGAGCCCCAGAGTTTGAGTTTGCAGTGAGCTATGATTGCGCCACTGCATCCCAACTTGGGTGACAGAGCGAGACTCCATCTCACCAAAACAAAAAAAAGAAAAAGAAAAAAGAAAAAAAAAGACTGCTATTGGAATACAATACTAATAATATTCACATAAACTAGAAATACTAAAAGTATAACCATAATGTACTGGATCTCTTTAGGATTTTCCCTCTAAATTTCTGAACTATTGGCAAATGCTGGGGACATATTCTACAGACATTTTATTCAATTAAATAGAGCTACTGAACAGAACCTTACAGTGAGAAAGTCAGACTGCAGCACAGTATTTGAGCTGTCAGCACTTTTTGAACAGTCACTGAGGAAAGAGTGCTAAAAGTATTTGCAAAAATGTGTACAAGAAGAGAAGAGAATGATGGGGTGATTCTAAATGACTTACAATATATAACAGCACAACAACAGCAGCAGCAAACACACACACATACACACACACACACACAGACACGCACAGTGCTTACTTCTTACTTTATTTCAAGTACTGATCTGAGGGCTTTTCGTCTATAATTCATTAATCTTCACAACAACTTGTGAGATAGTTTCTACCATGTTTAATTGAATCGAGGTTGTCCTTCATTGTAAGATGTACCCTATGTGTTACCAAGAAAGGGAAAATTCTGCCAGTTAAATTATGAGATGGCATTGATGGTGGAGAAACATCCTGATTTTAGACATAAACATTTTTAAAAATCTTTAAGTTGATGAAATACAATATTTTAATCCCATTTTACAGATGGGGAAACTTCAAGAGACCAAACAAGATAAGGCAGTTTTCTGAAGTTCAGACAGTTTGTGTTCTGAATTTAGTTCAGTTCAATTTAGCCTGGTTTTGTGAGCACCTTTTCCTCTTTGCAAGAGATACAGAGGTAAGTGAGACTCTACCTAACTCTGATGAGTCAAGAAATCTAGAAGGAAAGATAGACCTGCAGATGAATCAACTGAAATATAGCCTGCTAAGCACAAGAATAAGAGCACATACAAGGTTGCAATGTGGCACAGAGAGTGGAAGAAATAGCCCTATCTAGATAGATTCAGGAAGGATTCCCAGAGAAAGTCATGGTTTTCAAAGAATGAAAGTTGCAGAATTCTTTTATAATAATCAATACTTCTACTTTCATAACAATGATAGAAAAAAATCTTGGCCAAGAATTTGATTTGCACTGTATTAATTGTGGTCATGTGTGTCTGAAAGAAGAAAAGCTGTTCAGTGGTCCATCTCACGTGCATGTTTCCAATGAGACTTAGGAAGCGGGAGAGGCTGAAGGAAGGAAGCTGAGGCCTCAAGAATATGAGATTACTATTATTACAGAGGAGGCTTCCATTAAGAAAATGGCTGAAAGATAAGGCTGCTCAGTAGGGAGGAGTGGGCAGGTGTGCTACCACCCCTCTGCTAGTAAATCATGATGAATCGTCTCTCCATTCACCAACTTCTTTATGAGCACCTGGTGAGACTTCCTAGGAGCGCTACAATCCCAGAGCAGCACCCTATGCTAATTCATAACACAGCACATATCAGACTCAACTGTAACTGTATTTACAGCCTTTGCACTGGTTGTTCCGTCCTAGAGCACTCTTCCCTCAGATGCCTGCATATCTAACTCCCTCACTTCCTTCAAGCCTTGCCTCAAATATCTCTTTTTCAGCAAGTCCTACCTAAAAAAACACCCCATTTAAACATGCAGCCTTCACTGCCACCATAGTCCTACTCCATCTCAGAATCCTGATCCCCCTTACCATGCTCTATTTTTAACTTTTTCCGTAGCAACAATCAACTCCTAACCTATCATACTATTTGCCTATTTATTATGTTTATTGTTTTTTGCCCATCTCCTCTTACTAGAATATAAAATCCATGAAGGCAGGAATTTTTATCTGTTTTTATTCACTAATAGATCCCAAGCTCCTAGAACCATCATTGACACATAGTAAATGCTTAAAAGTATTTGCTGAATGAAAATGAGTGAGTGGCCAAATCAATATACCTTCTTACCTATATTCCCAACCAAACATCAAGCTGTGCAATTGTAGGAAGAAAGCCTTTGCTGAGTCCCAACAAACAATAGAGTGCCTGGCACATAGTAGATACTATGAAAATAATGTCACATTTAATATTTAAATGAATATTATCTCATTTCCATATGTGGGAGTTTGATTACATTCTGAACTCAATGCTTTTGCCTGGGTGAGTAAGGAACCATATGTCCTCTCTATCTCTAGTCAACAGGTGATATTGGGAAACTTTATCGGCATATGAGATTTAGAAGGGTGAGTTGCCTAATATCGGGTCTTTTCCTGCTATCATACAGCCTATAGTTTCCATCCAGTTTTCAGAAAAATCATAGGCAAAATAACAAACTCAGTATTGGGGAAGGCAAAGTGATTGCCCAACTTTCTGATATTGTGGTGTGTAAATTTCATTACTTATCCTGATAAGCTACTATGATGGTACTAAGGATTTGGAGGAGTCATTTCAGATGCTCTTGAATGTCTTTCTCCCATTTTTCATATACTCATGAGTAAAATGAGCTTTATCCAGCACCTCCGCTGAGCTAAGGACCATACTAGCTTTATCATTTGTCAGTCCATAAACACTTAAAAGAGTGCTACTGGTTAGCAGAGGTAGACTTAATTTGTTTATACTCCAGTGAGTAACACTAGAACCAGGGTATAGAATTTGTAGGGGAAAAAAATAGATTTTTTAGACTCAATTAACAAATATTGAGTACCTACTGGATTCTAAAAGCTCTCATGTGTAATTCTCATAAGGACCCTGTTGGACAGGGATTCTTGCCCCTCATTTTGCATATACGGAAGCCCAGATACAAAGATATGAAGTAATTTGCTGAAACTCATACTGCAGCTTAAAATAGCAAGCTAATATTTGAATCCAGGACTATCTGAGTTTCCCATCTCATGATCTTTACATGAGTCATGCATATATAAACTTAAATGTTTTTATGATAATTGTGTATTAGCAATAATAAAATTCCATGCCAGGATATTTCTTCTTTTTCCCACCCCAAGTTTATTAACTAATAGCAGTAAGATATTGAAAGGTGAATATCAAAGCTTAAGCTTGATCTACGTTTTCAGCTCAAGTCAGAAATAAAAGACCGTAATCAGGGCTGTGTCAGTCTCTCTGAAATATCTCAGTTAACGTATCTCAATTGCCTAATACACAGACCCAGAACATAAGAGCTCTTGAAAGTGTCATAAAACCTGGGCTGTTCATCCAAGCCATCTTCCTCTTACCCACATTTCATTTTTTGAGTAGCCAGCTGATGGCATTTGGGGGAAAGGAAAATGGTTTTAAAATGATTAATCTTTGCAGCCTCACCCAACCCTGAAACCTGAAATGCCATTCACTGTGGTCCAGTGAGTTCTGGCTCTGCACAAGTTCAGATTTGCCTCTGTTTCCCTCAGATAAGAGACTTATCAGTCAACACTGGAGGGCCAACCAATCTGATAGACTGCCAGGACAGCCTGAAAGAGAAGGTGGGCTCAAGTGGGCCCCGTCCTGGGAGACTCTGATGATGAGTTGTCCAAAGTGATCGACATGCAAGCCTCCGGACATGAGAAATCTGCTCATACCATGTCTCTTGGGGAATCGGGAGCACTGAGGACTTAAGAGAGAGAAAGAGACAGTTGTTGCCCCTGGAAGTCATGCTTCTTCCTTGATTATAATCAAAAAGCTATAGCTGCAGGGAGGCCCAAGCTGTAAGGACCTCTGGTTGGTGTCTAATTAGTTCTAACTACAGTCATGACAGTGATTGCCTGATTTTTTAGGAACAATAGAAATGGACATTTCCCAACACCCTCAAAACATAGAAGCAGTCTGTTGTAATAAGAAGAGTATCTTTAAAGAATACAAATCTGCTTTACAAGGTCAATTAAATGGTATAACCCATGTGATACAATCCATGAAACATAATAAATCTTCCCTTTGACAGAATGAGAATAATGCCTACATTTTGGAAGCTATCTTTTGGGTCACAGTTGAATACATCCTAGAGAAATGCAGTTGGTCTATTAATTATTATAGAAGCTGAAGCCCATAGAGGTTAAGTACCTTACTCACATAGCGAATTATGTTGAAGCCGGGACTAGAAATCTGTACTCCTCACTCCATCTAAGCTTCCTTTTACTTCCAGGGTGCCTCCTCTGTTATCAAAACACATATTCACTAAATGCATGAGTGGGCGAATGATTGTTTTTAAGAAGATAATACAAATAGAAAAATGTTATTTTTATAAAATAAGAGCAACTAAAGTTTAGATCTCTCTGCTCCCAGCATCTTTTCCCATACCCCTCTAGTGAGAAAATGTTTTGAAGAAGTTTACTACATACGCATTTTTATGTCACATTTGAAAAATCACCATCCATATTTCATCCCCCTTCCAGTACTTGTGGGACACTTGCTCATCTTTAGAGTAGAGAAGAGGTGAAATAAAGGAACTTCTGTTTTGCCAGTTATTATGTGAAATGCTCTTCCTATATCATCTCATTGAATTTCTGCAAATATGTGAGATGTAGGAATGATAAACCTCATTTTATAGATAAAACTGAAGTTCAGATTACTCCACTTATTTTCTGAATGACAATCAGCTAGAAAGAGTGGACTGACTTAACCGTGTGTTTCTTCACTCCAACATCTATGCTTCTTGCACTGTTCATATGTGCTTGACAATGTGAAAATGGCTCTTATGTGTCCAAGCCAGGCACAGTGGGATGGAGCAGAGAGCAGACTTTATTTTCTGTTGCTATTGTTCTTTCTCTTGCTGCATAGAAAGGGGAGGACCAGGTCTCCTCTAATCAAGCAGAGGCCTCAACTTCAAGAAATGAAGGAAATTGAGTCAAAGCACTCTGTTCCTTTGGTCTTAATGTTGTCAGAGAAACAAAGGCCTCCCTAGACCAAACAAGTTCACAGCACGAAAGGAGTAATTTGCTGATTCATTTGTTCATTTATAAATCCATCTGTGAAAATTCTGTGCTGAGGCTTGATCTGGGAGCCCCTGATGTTGTTTCTGGTGTAGTAAAGGAGATGAGACATATTTCCACTCAAGACTAGAAGTTGTAGGCTTTCCAGAGAGGTAAAAGAGCAGAGTGATTTGCAATTTTAAAGAAGGAAAGTGCTGCTTCTTCTGTATCTCAGCCTCTTTATCCTAAAATCAGGAAAACTATATTGATCACATAAGGTTTTTGTGAGAATTAGAATTAAAACCTTAAGTTCTCAAGTTCTTTATCTACAAAGTAAAAATAATCATACCTATATCTCAAACTATTTACAGGGATTCAATGAGATGGAATTACATAAATGCACTTTGCACACAACCTGGCCAATAACAGGCACTCAGTGGGTTGTTGTTGTTGCTGAGTAATTGTTTTATTCCAAAGAATCTTTGACAGAATCCTCAAACTGGTGGCCCTTCTCTTTTACCTGTCCTCTATTAAAGCTGCATGTTGTTTCTTGTCCTCTGTTTTAGTTTTACATTACTGCTATGACAAATTTGCTTCCTCCATTTTCAAATCTTAGCAGTGGCACTCAAGTCCTTTTCATGTTCCATCTCTATTCTGCCTTTCTCTTCTAGTTTTAAGGACTCATGTGATTAGATTGGGCCCACCCACATAATCTAGGATAATCTCCCCATCTCAAGACCCTTGACCTTAATCACATCCACAAATGGCCTTTGCCACATAAGGCTCTAGAGATTAAGGCTCTAGAGATTAATGTTCTCTTTGGAGAACCATTATTCTTCCTACCACACTCTGCCCTCTGACCCCCAAAGATTCATCTTTTCACATAACTACAGAGTGTAATTCTACTAAGCTTCCCTTAGTATAACCAGGTATAACCAGGATCCCTTTCCTACAGTTTCCAATAACATGCTTCTCATTTCCATTTGAGCTATCACCCTCAGCATTCTCTAAGTCCAGATTTCTCTAAGAAGTTTTTAAAGCTTCACTGGAAATATCCTTAAAGTCTGTATTTCTGCAAATCTCTTTTTAGAATCAATCTAGGATTTTTCCTATCATGTTCCTCAACATTCTTCTAGCCTCTGCCCACTTCCCAATTCAAAAGCCATTTCTACACTTTTAGGTATTTGTTACATATACTTCTGGTACCGAAGTTGGTATTAGTTTTCTATTGCTGCCGTAACAAATTATCACAGACCTAATGACTTAAAACAACACAAATTTATTGTCTTACAGTTCTGTATGATCTGGTACAGATCTCACCAGAATAAAATAAAGCTTTCAGCAGTCTGTAGCCCTTCTGGATGCTCAATAGGAGAATCATTTCCTGCTCATTCAGGTCATCGTATGGTTGTAGGACTAAGGTGCCTGCTTCTTTTTTTTTTTTTTTTTTTTTGAGAGGGAGTCTCGCTCTGTCGCCCAGGCTGGAGTGCAGTGGCTTGATCTCAGCTCACTGCAAGCTCCGCCTCCCGGGTTTATGCCATTCTCCTGCCTCAGCCTCCCATGTAGCTGGGACTGCAGGCGCCCGCCACCACGCCTGGCTAGTTTTTGTATTTTTTAGTAGAGACGGGGTTTCACCATGTTAGCCATGATGGTGTTGATCTCCTGACCTCGGTATCCACCCATCTCGGCCTCCCAAAGTGCTGGGATTACAGGCTTGAGCCACCGTGCCTGGCCTTTGTTTTTTTTTTTTTAATTGTACTTTAAGTTCTAGGGTACATGGGCACAAGGTGCTGGTTTGTTACATATGTATACATGTGCCATGTTGGTGTGCTGCACCCATTAACTCATCAGTTACATTAGGTATATCTCCTAATGCCATCCCTCCCTTACCCCCTCTCCCCACCTCACAACAGGCCCCAGGGTGTGATATTCTCCTTCCTGTGTCCAAGTGTTCTCATTGTTCAATTCTCACCTATGAGTGAGAACATGCAGTATTTGGTTTTCTTTTCTGGCCATAGTTTGCTGAGAATGATGGTTTCCAACTGCATCCATGTCCCTACAAAGGACTCATCCTTTTTTATGGCTGTATAGTATTCCGTAGCGTATATGTACCACATTTTCTTAATCCAGTCTATCATTGATGAACATTTGGGCGGTTCTAAGTCTTTGCTATTGTGAATAGTGCCACAATAAACATACGTGTGCATGTGTCTTTACAGCAGCATGATTTATAATCCTTTGGGTATATACCTAGTAATGGGATGGCTGACTCAAATAGTATTTCTAGTTCTAGATCCTTCAGGAATCACCACACTGTCTTCCATAATGGTTGAACTAGTTTACAGTCCCACCAACGCTGTAAAAGTGTTGGCAGTTCTGGCTAGGGCAATCAGGCAAGTGAAAGAAATCAAGGGTATTTAGTTAGGAAAGAAGAAGTCAAGTTGTCCCTGTTTGCAGATGACATGATTGTATATTTAGAAAACCCCGTTGTCTCAGCCCAAAATCTCCTTAAGCTGATAAGCAACTTCAGCATAGTCTCAGGATACAAAATTAATGTGCAAAAATCACAAGCATTCTTATACACCAGTAACAGACAAACAGAGAGCCAAATCATGAATGAACTTCCATTCACAATTGCTTCAAAGAGAATAAAATACCTAGGAATCCAACTTACAAGGGATGTAAAGGACCTCTTCAAGGAGAACTACAAACCACTGCTCAGTGAAATGAAAGAGGACACAAACAAATGGAAGAACATACCATGCTCATGGATAGGAAGAATCAATATCATGAAAATGGCCATACTGCCCAAGGTTATTTATAGATTCAATGCCATCCCCATCAAGTTACCTATGAGTTTCTTCACAGAATTGGAAAAAACTGCTTTAAAGTTCATATGGAACCAAAAAAGAGACCACGTTGCCAATACAATCCTAAGTCAAAAGAACAAAGCTGGAGGCATCACGCTACCTGACTTCAAACTATAGTACAAGGCTACAGTAACCAAAACAGCATGGTACTGGTACCAAAACAGAGATATAGACCAATGGAACAGAACAGAGTCCTCAGAAATAATACCACACATCTACAGACATCTGATCTTTGACAAACCTGAGAGAAACAAGAAATGGGGAAAGGATTCCCTGTTTAATAAATGGGGCTGGGAAAATTGGCTAGCCATAAGTAGAAAGCTGAAACTGGATCCTTTCCTTACTCCTTATATGAAAATTAATTCAAGATGGATTAGAGACTTAAATGTTAGACCTAATACCATAAAAACCCTAGAAGAAAACCTAGGTAATACCATTCAGGACATAGGCATGGGCAAGGACTTCATGTCTAAAACACCAAAAGCAACAGCAGCAAATGCCAAAATTGACAAATGAGATCTAATTAAACTAAAGAGCTTCTGCACAGCAAAAGAAACTACCATCAGAGTGAACAGGCAACCTACAGAATGGGAGAAAATGTTTGCAATCTACTCATCAAACAAAGGGCTAATATCCAGAACCTACAAAGAACTCAAACAAATTTACAAGAAAAAAACAAACAACCCCATCAAAAAGTGGGCAAAGGATATGAACAGACATTTCTCAAAAGAAGACATTCATACAGCCAACAGACACATGAAAAAATGCTCATCATGACTCGCCATCAGAGAAATGCAAGTCAAAACCACAATGAGATACCATCTCACACCAGTTAGAATGGCAATCATTAAAAAGTCAGGAAACAACAGGTGCTAGAGAGGATGTGGAGAAATAGGAACACTTTTACACTGTTGGTGGGATTGTAAACAGTTCGACCATTATGGAAAACAGTATGGCGATTCCTCAAGGATCTAGAACTAGATGTACCATATGACCCAGCCATTCCATTACTGGGTATATACCCAAAGGATCATAAATCATGCTGCTATAAAGACACATGCACATGTATGTTTATTGTGGCACTATTCACAATAGCAAAGACTTGGAATCAACCCAAATGTCCATCAGTGACAGACTGGATTAAGAAAATGTGGCACATATACACCATGGAATACTATGCAGCCATAAAAAGGGATGAGTTTGTGTCCTTTGTAGGGACATGGATGCAGCTGGAAACCATCATTCTCAGCAAACTATCACAAGAACAGAAAACCAAACACTGCATGTTCTCATTTATGGGTGGGAACTGAACAATGAGATCACTTGGACTCGGGAAGGGGAACATCACACACCGGGGCCTATCATGGGGAGGGGGGAGGGGGGAGGGATTGCTTTGGAAGTTATACCTGATGTAAATGACGAGTTGATGAGTGCTGACGAGTTGATGGGTGCAGCACACCAACATGGCACAAGTATACATATGTAACAAACCTGCACATTATGCACATGTACCCTAGAACTTAAAGTATAATAATAATAATAATAAAAAGTGTGATGTGGTGCTGAGAAGAATGTATATTCTGTTGATTTGGGGTGTAGATTTCTGTAGATGTCTATTAGGTCCGCTTGGTGCAAAGCTGAGTTCAATTCCTGGGTATCATTGTTAACTTTCTGTCTCATTGATCTGTCTAATGTTGACAGTGGGATGTTAAAGTTTCCCATTATTATTGTGTGGGAGTCTAAGTCTCTTTGTAAGTCTCTAAGGACTTGCTTTATGAATGTGGGTGCTCCTGTATTGGGTGCGTATCTCTTTAGGATAGTTAGCTCTTCTTGTTGAATTGATCCTTTTACCATGATGTAATGGCCTCTTTGTCTCTTTTGATCTTTGTTGGTTTAAAGTCTGTTTTATCAGAGACTAAGATTTGCAACCCCTGCCTTTTTTTGTTTTCCATTTGCTTGGTAGATCTCCCTCCATCCCTTTATTTTGAGCCTGTGTGTCTCTACACATGAGATGGGTCTCCTGAATACAGCACACTGATGGGTCTTGATTCTTTATCCAATTTGCCAGTCTGTGTCTTTTAATTAGAGCATTTAGCCCATTTACATTTATGGTTTACATTGTTATGTGTGAATTTGATCCTGTCATTATGACGTTAGCTGATTTTTTTGCTTGTTAGTTGATGCAGTTTCTTCCTAGCATCAATGGTCTTTACATTTTGGCATGTTTGTGCAGTGGCTGGTACCAGTTGTTCCTTTCTGTGTTTAGTGCTTCCTTCAGGAGCTCTGGTTGGGCAGGCCTGGTTGTGACAAAATCTCTCAACATGTGCTTGTCTGTAAAGAATTTTATTTCTCCTTCACTTATGAAACTTAGTTTGGCTGGATATGAAATTCTGGGTTTAAAATTCTTTTCTTTTAGAATGTGGAATATTGGCCCCCAGTCTCTTCTGGCTTGTAGAGTTTCTGCCGAGAGATCTGCTGTTAGTCTGATGGACTTCCCTTTGTGGATAACCAGACCTTTCTCTCTGGCTGCCCTTAAGAATTTTTCCCTCATTTCAACTTTGGTGAATCTGATAATTATGTGTCTTGGAGTTGTTCTTCTCGAGGAATATCTTTGTGGCATTCTCTGTATGTCCTGAATTTGAATGTTGGCCTGCCTTGCTAGGTTGGGGAAGTTCTCCTGGATAATATCCTGCAGAGTGTTTTCTACCTTGGTTCCATTCTCTCCGTCACTTTCAGGTACACCAATCAGACATAGATTTGGTCTTTTCTCCTAGTCCCATATTTCTTGGAGGCTTTTTTTGTTTCTTTTTACTCTTTTTTCTCAAAACTTCTCTTCTCACTTCATTTCATTCATTTGATTTTTAATCACTGATACCCTTTCTTCCAGGTGATCGAATTGGTTATTGAAGCTTGTGCATTTGTCTCATAGTTCTTGTACCATGGTTTTCAACTCTATCAGGTCATTTAAGGACTTGTCTGTATTGGTTATTCTAGTTAGCCATTCGTCTAATCACTTTTCAAGGTTTTTATCTTCTTTTGCGATGGGTTCGAACTTCCTTCTTTAGCTCGGAGAGGTTTGATCGTGTGAAGCCTTCTTCTCTCAACTTGTCAAAGTCATTCTCCATCCAGCTTTGTTCTGTTGCTGGCAAGGAGCTGCGTTCCTTTGGAGGGGGAGAGACACTCTGATTTTTAGAATTTTCAGCTTTTCTGTTCTGTTTTTTCCCCATCTTTGTAGTTTTATCTACCTTTGGTATTTGATGATTGTGACCTACAGATGGGGTTTTGATGTGAATGTTCTTTTTGTTGATGTTGATGCTTTTCCTTTCTGTTTGTTAGTTTTCCTTCTAACAGTCAGGACCCTCAGCTGCAGGTGCGTTGGAGTTTGCTAGCGGTCCACTGCAGGCCCTGTTTGCCTGGGTATCAGCAGCCGAGGCTGCAGAAGAGTGAATTTTACTGACAGCAAATGTTGCTGCCTGATCATTCCTCTGGAAGCTTCGTCTCAGAGGGGTGGCTGGCCGTGTGAAGTGTTAGTCTGCCCCTATTGGGAGGTGCCTCCCAGTTAGGCTACTCGGGGGTCAGGGACCCACTTGAGGAGGCAGTCTTTCTGTTCTCAGATATCAAACTCCGTGCTGGGAGAGCCACTACTCTCTTCAAAGCTGTCAGACAGGGACATTTAAATCTGCAGAGGTTTCTGTTGCCTTTTGTTTGGCTATGCCCTGTCCCCAGAGGTGGAGTCTACAGAGAGGCAAGCAAGCTTCCCTGAGCTGCGGTGGGCTCCACCCAGTTCAAGCTTCCTGGCCCACTTTGTGTACCTACTCAAGCCTCAGCAATGGCGGGTGCCCTCCCCCAGCTTCACTGCCGCCTTGTAGTTAGATCTCAGACTGCTGTGCTAGCAATGAGGGAGGCCCTGTGGGCATGAGACCCACTGAGTCAGGCGCGGGATATAATCTCCTGGTGTGCCCTTTGCTAAGACCCAGTGTTAGGAAATGCCCAGTGTTAGGGTGGGAGTGACCCAGTTTTCCAGGTGCTGTGTGTCACGGTTTCCCTTGGCTGGGAAAGGGAATTCCCTTCCCCCTTGCACTTCCTGGGTGAGGCAATGCCTCGCCCTGCTTCAGCTCTCGCTCAGTGGGCTGCACCCTCTGTCCTACACCCACTGTCTGACACGCCCCAGTGAGATGAATCCCGTACCTCAATTGGAAATGCAGAAATCACCTGTCTTCTGCTCACACTGGGAACTGTAGACTGGAGCTGTTCCTATTCGGCCATCTTGGAACCGCCTCTCATTGGTGCCTGTTTTCTTGATGGCTGTAACCTAATAACCATTTGCAGTTTATGAAGGCTACCATTTCCTTGGCTTGTGGTCCTCTTCCCCTAACTTTGAAGACGGCAGTGGTGGGTCAAGTCCTTCCCAAGTCACATCTCTCTGATCTACTCTTTTTGTCTTCCTCTTCCACTTCTAAAGATTCATGCAATTTGATTGGGTCCACCCAGATAATCCAGGACAATCTCCCCCTCTCAAGATCCTTAACCTTAATCACATCTCCAAGTCCCTTTTGCTGTATAAGATAAAATATTTATAAACTCTGAGAATTAAAGTGTGGCCTTTTGGGGAAAGTGAGTTAAGGATATTATTTCTCCTACCATATCCTTGTTAACTGTGAAACACATCAAATAATTTTTCCTATTCTTAGTGATACTGTCTCTCCATCCTCATCATTCACTGCTATCCTAGCTTTAAAGTGGTACAGCCAAAACTAAATTCCCTGGTATACATAGTAAACACCAATACTTTTAAGGTCCATGATTGTTAAATATTACCTCAATCTAAGCCCAAGTGGAGAGTGTGAGTGTTTTGAGCTGGAAAGAGTTGCTTGCAAAACAGCATAGAGGTTGGTATAGCAGGAAATTCATAGGTCTTAGAAGCAGACAGGATTTGAGTCCTGCCTCATCACTTGATAACCAGCATGACACTGAACATGTTGCTGAAATTAACCAAGTCTGTATTTCCTCTTCTATAATACAGGGCTAATATATGCATTGCAGGATAGCTGTGAGAACTGAATGTGTCCTCTATAAACTACTCATGCGTCTTTTTTGCAGGCTAGTCCATAGTATCACTATAAGTGTTATCATCAAATCATGAAATCCTTAGGTATAAGATCTAAGTACAACATTTCTTATCAGGAATTCCAAGAATTCTAAGATTAGGAACATGAGCTTTTGAGTGAGACACATCTATCTATATTTTAATCCTGGTTCTGCTACTTACTATCTTATTTTCATTTCACCTCTTTATATCACATTTTCTTTATGAGAACAAAAATGCTTACATGGCAGAATTGTTGTCAGAAATAATAAAGCAGAACTCATTTGTGTTGGGTATTTTACATGTATCATCCCATTGTCATATCTCCACAGCACCCTTTTGCGTTAGTGCCATTACTATCTGCATTTCCTAAATAAGAGAACTCCCATCTATGGTAAAGTGGTTATCTAAGAGGTTAGGTAACATGCCCAAATTATACAGCTAAGAATGGCAGAACTGGGACATAAACCCAGGTCTTCTCTGTCTTGGAAGCCTGGGATATAATCCATATGCTATGTTGTCTACCCAATAAATTGAGTGAGACAATGAATATAAAATGCTTACTGCGTTGTGCAACACCTGAAAAGCACTATTTTAGTAGGGTACCCAGGTATCTCACAGCCATATTGCACAGTCATGAGGATGAGCAGCTGCTTCACTCTTCCTTTACTAGACTTCCCCAGTTGGCAAGGGGCCACCACACGTTGAAATTCAGGAGGGGCAGGAGGGATAGGAGAGTTATTACATAATTCATGACCAATTCTACTTGTCTAATGGACTTGTTAAAAGCACCCTGGATGGAAAGTGTGAGTCTTAATGGCATTTTATAAAAGTTGCTGTGATGAATTAGCACATAAAGCAAATTAAAAACAGCTTATCGCTTGTTAAATTAGGTGATGGGGCACTGTAGCATTTTTCCCAGATGTGAGGATCCATTAATATCCAAAGGAGCCAGAAGCTGCTGAAATGTGTCAGCTGCTTGGTTTTAGGGACCTGCCAAGTCTGAATAAATGTAATCCTAGAGGGGCAGATTGTCCAAGATCAATAGAGCTCGTGGAAAGAGCCTGTTGCTGAGCTCCTTAGGAAGGACACCTGCATCTAACAGCAGGAGTGGGAAAGGTCCCCTTAAGGACTCTCGGGAATAGAAGACCACAGGCGAGTGAATGCCTGACCTAGTAGGAACCTCCAGGAATAGTCCCCACTCCCACTTCAAATGGGAATGCAGAGACGTGAGAGAAGAAGGGCTTTCGAAAGCCACCTGAAACATTTTCACACACCTGTATTGAGGATCTACTTTGGGTCCGGCACCCTACTAGGTCCTGAGGATACAGAGATATTTTACATGTCTTTATGCATAGTCCAGAAAACAGCTTTTAAGTGGCACAATTGGCACACAGACCCCCTGATTCAAATTATAATATGTTTTTCAGAATAACAGTTATTTTAATACTATCTAACATTTATTGAGCCCTCACTAGTGCCAGGCTAGTGTTACAATACTTTGCATATATTATTTCATTTAATCCTCACCATAACTCTTTTGAGACAGATGGTGTTATTATTTATGCCAGTTTTACAGTTAAGAAAAGCTGAGGCCCAGAGGGGTTAAGTAACTTGCCTAAGATCACATAGTTAAAAAATTGCAAACCTTGGCAGTCTGGCTCCAGAGCTTGCCTTCTTGGCTACTACTTGTCAGCCTTTCTGATGGTTTCTCTACCTCAAGTTCCCATAGTTTACATCCAGAAGGAGCCTAGAGTCAGGCCAGCAGTTCAAGGACTTTGGGGATAAGAAATACTTGGACAAGGACTGAGCAGTAAGGCAGTTTCAGGAATTTAGGGAAGAAGTGGTTATCAGCCCTGAAGGGAAGATTAAAAGTCTTTGGCACTGCTAGACTGTGAGCGTGGCCAGAGGGCAACAAGTGGGGAAATTGAGCCATGTAATAAAATGGCCAAGAAAACAGAATTTGGAGTCAGATACACCTCATTTTGTATTCAACCTCCACCACATGTGTTTGTGTGACCTGGGCCAGGCTCCTTAACTTCCTGAGCCTCCTCCCTTCATCTATAAACTGGGGATACTAATTTTTACCTTTAGGGTTGCTGTGACATCAAATAAGACAATGACTACAAAGTTCCAGACCACCTAATAAGGGCATAAGTAGTAGTAGCCATCATAGTTATCATCTTCAACACCTTATCATCACCACCTCCCAGGTTGAATGAGGCGGCAAGGTGAAGAGCACTGAACTAGACTTGGATCTGAAGACCCAAGATCTGGTCCTAGGTTGCTGCCACTGAGCTGTATATTCTGGAGTTAGTCAGTGGGCCCCAGTAGATCTGTCCCTCATCTTTTAACAACAACAACAAAAAAGTTGGGACGATAGTACTATGTCTGTCATACCTTCTTCACAGCAACTGATTGAGTCACAACAAGGTAAGTTGTGTGAAAATGCTTTGCAATCTATAGAACATGTGTTGGGGTTCCCCAAGACAACTCTCAGGTTGATGACTCACTAGGATAGTTCACAGGACTCAGCATGATCATGCTCATGATTATGATTTATTACCGCCAAAAGATACCAAACAATGTTAGGTAAGGGAGCAGGAGCAGAGGACAAAGTCTGGAAAAAATTAGCTGCAAGTTTCCGAGAGTACTCTCTCAGTGGTGTCACACAGGAAGTGCCTAATTCTTCCAGCAACAAATTGCAACAACAGGTGCAAAATGTTGTCTACCAGGGAATCTTATTAGAGACTCAATGTCCAGGTTTACTGGGGGCTGGTCACGTAGGCAGCCTCTGCCTAGCACATACCATAATATCAGACTCCCAGAAAGAAAGCAGGTGTTCAGTATAAATGATATTGTTTGTACAAACAGTTTAGGCCCAGTAAGCCATTCTTATGGGAAAATGGTGGGAACTCTCCCAAAATCTAACTTCCCAGATGTCAGCCAAGGGCCACCCTTACAAGCAAGAACAGCATTCTCAGGTGTGCTACGTTAACTCCTTTTTGCACAGAGTAGAATCTAAAGAAAAGGTTTGTATTAGCATCTGCCCAGAAGGAAAAAGGGAGATAATAATAAAAACATCAGTTCATGCTTACTATTTGTCATTGTGTGCCAGGTCCATTTGTCCATACTTTATATGTATATTACCTTATGTAACATTTTACCTATACAGCAACTCAGTAATGGAGGTATTGTTATCATCATTGTCATCATTATCACTATGTTGTATATGAGGAAACTGAAGCCTAAAAGAGACTAAGTAACTTGCCCAGCTGACTAGCTGTAAGACTAAGACATAGTAGGAGCAGGACATGGACCCAGTAGTCCATATTCATAACCACACTGTACTACACTAGACTGCACATACTATAGGTTTAGTGCTGCATATGTGTTGTTTCATTAAGGATCACAGTAGTTCTAGGTGAGTGCTGTTATTAGACTAATTTTGCATCAAAAAACCTGTGGCTCAAGAATGTTAACTAATGTATGTCACATCACAGAATCAGAGAAGTGATAGCTTCAGGAGTGGGTGTTGGTCTTTCCGCAGCTCCCCGTTCCTGACTGGGGCTTTGTCTGAGCCTTTGGCAGGGGTGGTCAAGGTGCAAATGATTCATTCCGGGAGCTTGGACCAGGAAACCCTCTCCAAATTCCATCTTTGGGAGACAGTGTTAATGAAAGAAGGGACTATGTTGCAAGTAATTATACTTTTCCTGCTGTGTTTAAGAGCTCTAGATGCTGTCTTCAGCTCTTTCTTGTTGTCATGGCAGCAGATGTGACATTTCTTTGATGGGCAAAGAAAGAAGAAGAAAACCACACTTGGTCCTCAGTGTGGAAAAATCTAAAATAAAACAGATTTTTAGAAAAATCTGTTCCCCAGATCTTGCTAGTTTTGCATACGTAGTAGTTATACTCTAAGGAAATTCTTAGAATGAAATCAAAGGGGAATACACAGACAGGTAGTGAAATCTGCTTCTCTGGGAAAGTCATATGCTGTATGTGTGTGGTGGTGATTTTTGAAAATGGGATATACAGCAGGATGTGTACAATACAGGAGTGGTGGCAAATGTTCACCTTTTAAAGATGACACCTAGTTTCTAAGGTCTTGTTCATCATTTTGATTCTGATTCCACCTCCTTCATGCTGCCACTCATACATATTACAGTGCATTGGCCTTAACAAATGCTTAGCAAATGCTTTTTAGTGAGGGCAGCATGATACAGAAAGCAAGAATTGTAATTCAGAGATAAGTGCCATGATGAGGTAAGCTCAGCATTATATGGAAGCAGAAAGATTTGTTGTGCTGTTTATATGACTTTTATCTAGCCATACCCATACATATGCATACATTTTTTAATTTACTGCATTTTATGCATGTATTCAGGTGATTGCATTAACCTCTTCATCCAGTTGCAGTGGTGGTCCAATATTTCATTGAGTAAAGGGATCACCTACTCAATGGGTGGACATTTGTTACTGTTTTTTCCCATTACGAAAGGAACAGTTCTACAGGCTGATACATCTGAGATGATTTGTTTACAGTACAAAATGCTTCATTTAGAAGGATAGCCATATTTCTCTTTATTATTTTACCTTTTTAGTAATTTAAAAAATTTGATTGTAATACGAGGGGAAAAAATCTCAATTAGGTAGTAAACTGCCTTTCTCATCTTCTATTATCACCTTCTAACATCTGATGGTCTCCAAGAAAAGAAGCAGATCTCAGTTTTGAGGATCTATAGGCTGCCCCTGTAACCTCCAAGAAGAAGCAAGAGCTAACTTTAGTGTGTTGCCAAAACAGTGAGAGTGTGGACTGTGATCCAGGGAATCATCCCGGGAGTTGATACCACGTGATGATGGGTTCTCAGAGCAAGAGTGAACATTTGAAACCACAACTCCTAAATCTGTGCTGACAGAGATTCCTAACAGTGTCCTCTTTTGTCCTTTCCTCCAGAGCCATGTTTGACTACGACAAAAGCAAGGACAGTGGGCTTCCAAGTCAAGGACTTAGTTTTAAATATGGAGATATTCTCCACGTTATCAATGCCTCTGATGATGAGTGGTGGCAAGCCAGGAGAGTCATGCTGGAGGGAGACAGTGAGGAGATGGGGGTCATCCCCAGCAAACGGAGGTAAGAATGCCTTTTGTAGCAGAATATTTGCTTTCCAGCTATCCAGAGAGTGGAGATGAGGGAAGAAGAAGGTGGGAGAAACTGTTCACAAAATTAAATTTATTTAAATGGGATAGTCAATCTGCAGGAAAATTGTCAGTGGTGACAGGTGACATGAATTAAAAATCCTCTTTCTCCTATATTAGGGTTTTACCAAAATTGGTGACTGTGACAAGAAATAAAGGAAGAAAGAGAATCGGCTTACACTGTGTTCCTAAAACTTTTACCTGCATGTGCATGTGCAAACTTGTGCCTATCAGCTTATGTGCTGACTTACAAATTCAGCCCATTTATTTCCAGAGTTTCAACATTTACCAATGAATTTTATAGAAAGGTCAAGTTGAAGGCAAATGAAGTAGGCAGTTTACTAGGCTAAGGTCCTGGCTATGTAATATCTCCAAATATTGGTGGAAAAAAATGGAAAACCTTCATCTCAAATTCAGATGCTTGGGATATGAGCTGTCAAACATCTGGTGAAGTCTAAGTACTGATTGGGTTTACAATTTTTTTTTCTTTTTTTTTTTTTTACTGTTTTCTTTACTCTTGTTCCCCACCTCACAACTTCCAATAGCTACCCAGATATTTAGTTCTGTGTAAGTGTTTCCTAAATCAAGAGTATCATGCTTTCTCTTCCAAGCGTTTCTTCAGCTCAGCTTTTGAAAAGCAGAAATGTGCTTCAGAACAGCCAACTCCTTAATCTGTCCCAGCGGATCCATCATCAGACAGGAACTTTCCTTCTCACAAATGTCCCTTTGGCACCAAGATGTCCAAGAAACAGAAATTGGCTCTATCCCAGAGACTAGATATAGTACAAAATCAGTCAGGAATGATGCTTAATAAAAGCAGGCACTAACTTTTCTCAAGCTGCAGATTTCTCAAAGGGCTTTGATCCTCATCTCCAAACACCCAAAATGCCTCTGTAAAATATTCCCAGTGAAGCTGGGTCTTTAAGTGCTACTACACATCAAGTGATTGGGCTAGTACAAACCACAGTGGGAAGATGGGACTTAAACCTCAGAATAACTCTGTGGGATATTTGTGCTCCCAAGACAGCTGATATTCTTTTCTCTCTGCCTGTGGTCATACAGCCTGGAGAAGAATGGGACATGGAAAAATAGGGCTCAGTGGTCCTCAGCTGTTCTCTTACCTTTAGCCAGGAGGAGTCACAGTGAAGGAGCTGAAATTCCAGGGAGCCTCTCCCTCCCCTATGCCGGTGCCTATAGCTCTCCCACCAGCAGAATTCTCTGGGTTTCTTTAAGCCTCTTGGATCCTGGATAATTGCTTGACATTGCTTTGCCAGGGCATTCTGACTGTAGAATGGCTGTGTGTGTTTTCCGAAAGGTTATATGTTTAAACATTGACTCAGCACTGGCTTGTTTATATTCTAGGTCTCTCCATTTCCATTTACTGCACATAAAAGAAAGTCAAGACAAAGTGCCTTTTGGTTTGCTTTGATTTAATTATTTTGAGCTGTCTGAAGAGCTGTTCTCTAGAAGAAGGAGCCATCTTGTTGAATTATGGCCCCAAAGATAGTAATGGGGTGGATGAAGGAAAGCTATGTGGGAATAGATGTCAACTCGTTTTAAAGAAATCCTTTCATTAGTTGGAGCTGCCTAAAGATGGCATGGACTGTCTGGGAGGATAGAAAAGGAATTCAAACTTTGGATACAGGAGTTGAACTATATAATTTTCTGGTTCTTTCCAGCCCTGAGGTTCTATGATTCTAACCAATCTTATCAAGTCATTTGTTTGTTCAATTAGTGCATCATTTTTCTCCAGAAGAACATTCTCAATGCTATTCCTCCTGAAATAATTTTCCACCTGCTGGTAATCATTCTTGAATTAGCTATTTCTCTCTTATTTTGGAAGAGAACCATCTTAACAACCAGAGTATAGCTGACCTGGAAAATAAGTTTAATTAGTGACTGCAATGTTGATGTTTATCTACATTCTACTTTTTATGAAGGGTATAGTAGCTCCACCTCATATATATAATATATATTATATAATATATATTTATATAATTTATAGCTGTAAATAAATTTCTGCCAAATTTTCTTTTTAGGATTTTAATTATTTTCAAAATAGTTACTTTTATTGCTTTAAGTATTTGTAAAAGTAATACCTTTTATTGTAGAAAGGTGGGAACATCTAGAAAAACATAAAGAAAATAAAAATCACTTATAATTCTACCCCACAAAGAGTACTCATGTACTTATTGTAATGCAATTTAAAACCTACATTTATTAGGTTGATGTTATTTTTCAATCATTAATTTCTTTCTAGCCTGTTTCCTGAGTATAATTTACCTAGTAGCACTCATCTGGAAATTTTTTAAATCTCATAATGGATAATATCAGTGTTTGACTTTATGCCATTTACAAAAGTGTTTCTCTATTGATAATGTCATTTAATAATCCCAAATGAAGACATGAGATGAAAAGTATGAATATTATCACCTTCCCCCTCCTTTTTTCTGAAGATAGTGAATAAATTTTACTTAACAAAACATTCCTATTGCACACTAGACACTGTTGTAAGCCCTTTACAATTATTAATTTATTTAAACCTCATTAGAACCCTATGAGTAAGTTGCTATTATTATCCTTATTTTACAAATGAGGAGATTGAGGCACAGAGAGGTTCATTAATGTGCCTGAAATTGCCCATGTAGTAAGTGGTAGAACTGGAATTTGAATCCAGGCTACAGAATTGTACTTAAGACATATGCAATCTTGCCCCTCAAAGGTACAAAAATAGGAGCTGGCAAAATTCAATTCAGCAAGCATTGCTTGGGCAGCATCTGAGTGCCACGTACTGGAGCCCATCACTTGTGGCTCCACTGCCTGGAACCCATCACTTGTGGGACCAACATGTAACTGTGGCACATCTACTATGTGATTAGGGCAACGTGAGCTATCTTGTAAAGGCCAGGAAAGTGAAACGGCAGCAGAGAGTGAATTCCATCTGATAACAGCACTGATTATGTATTGCACCAGTTGTTTTCGAATATGTGATTTCAACTTAATCTTCACGAAAACCTCATAAGGAAACTGAGGATCAGAGAAGTCAAGTAACTTACTCAAAAATACACAGCCAGCCACTGACCAAACACCAGTCTCTTTGATAACAAAGCCAGATGGCTTTACACTACACCAGGATCACTACCCTAGGAGCATATGCCAAGTAAGGAAATAGAAAGTCAGGCAATTTAAGTAGCCTGCCAAAATTACAGTGGCAGCAGGGGGCTAAGCCTGGATTCAAACACATGCCTTTCTGATGTCTCTATGAGCAATTGCAAAGGTTTGGGGCTCTTCTTGGCCCTTCAGCTCTCAAGTCTGGTGGCCCACATTTCAGGGTCTCTTAAGAGGGAAAATTGGAAGTCCATATCTTGCTCCCACCTGGCATAAAGGGACTGACTTTGGCAGCGAGCACCTGAAATAGGGTACCTGTATTACTTCCTTTTTACAGGTAAGGAAATTGGGACCAGTAATGAGAAGTGACGTCATGGGCAGCATTATCATAATCATCTTAGTAGCAGCCTATTGTATAGTGAGTTCTTACTATAGATCAGACATGTTGCTAAACAATTTTCTTATATTATCTCATTTAGCATTCGTTATAAATTTTTGAAGTCTGCGCTACTATTCTAATTGTATCAACACAAAATCTGAAATCCTAAGAGGTTGGGGACCACCCTAAGTTATAGACCTGGTAAGTGGAAGAGGCAGAATTCAAACCCAGACTTGTGTGACTTTAAAATCTGGACTCTTAGCATAGAATCACTTTTCTGAGATTACATAGTGTGTAAGAGGTGAAGCTGGATTTTGTTCCATGGTCTTTCTCCTGTTTTTTTTTTGAGACGGAGTACAATACAAGCCCAGCTCACTGCAACCTCCACCTCCTGGGTTCAAGCTATTCTTCTGCCTCATCCTCCTGAGTAGCTGGGATTACAGGCACCCGCCACCATACCCGGCTAATTTTTGTACTTTTAGGAGAGACAAGATTTCCCCATATTGACCAGGCTGGTCTCAAACTCTTTACCTCTGGTGATCCACCCACCTCAGCCTCCCAAAATGCTGGAATTACAGGCATAAGCCACTGCTCCCAGCTGTCCCATGGTCTCTTAAGCCAAGTGTCTATTCATTGTTCCCCAGTGATGGGTCACTTGGGCTCTCAGATGGCAGCTTATGGCTGGCATTACATAAGAGTTTACTCACCTAGCCTTCCCAGCAAGCCTGTGGACACTAATGTGAGTGACATTCTAATTCTCCCCCCAACAGGGCCTGTGGAGCACAGGGAAAGGAACTCCCAGGGACAAATGATGTTCCCACTGTCCAGTGCTCCAAGCCTGACCCAATTATGGGTTTGGCCAGAACCTAAAAATACCAGATGGGAGAGAGGGAGAGAAGTTGGGCTTATTAAAGCATGGCCATTTGGTGCTCTCTGGAGATATGAAATGTCAGAATCGATTGCTCAGATTTTGCCATTCCATTTATGTTTTTGGTATTTTGGTCAGTGATGAGACTTGGACAGGGAGGATTATTTCTGCTCAAACAATCTAATTAATTGCTTGAGTCTAAGTGTGAGTGGGGAAGTAAGGCAGTTGTCCTCATTGAGATTTGATCTGTCTCTTCAGGTGGTCCGCAATTTCTTTAGGTGAAAGCCTTTGGACCTTAATAGTTATTAGCCAAAGAAGTCTTACTCAGTAAAACAATAAGAGAAAATGATGCTAAATTTTACCTAGATTCTTACCAAGAAAGTAAGTTGTGAAATGGCAAATCACTTTTTATGGGAAAAACTGGTTGTTCAGCAATTCACTTAAACTCCCTGGCCTAATAGGTTTCACAATTAGGTAAAGAACTAGTAGTCCCCTTGAGAGTTCATTTATTTACTCATTCCACAAAGCCTCATTAAGCAACTACTATGTACCCAGCTCATGTCAGACCCTGTATTATAGATATTATAGGTGAAATCCTTAGCACAGTTTCTAACACTTAGTGTACATTCCAATAATAGCTGCTTTCCATTTTTCAAAATTTGAGTTTTTGTTGCCAGAAAAAAAAATACGTCACATTATTTAGAGCCCTATTTTCCAGACTTAAGTCTCATTTCAGCAGCAAACCATTCACATGCATCCCAGAAAGAGCTAGAAGAGAGGAAAGGGCTGAGGCAGATGAGGAAGATAAGCCACAGACATAGCCTCCCTCTTAAGGAAAGAGGTTTGCAGAGAACCCCAAGGCAGTAATGCAAGCCTCTGTGATGGGAATGCACTACCAGGGTTGCTGGTGTGCTGAGGAGACGGATCAACTCAAATAGGGATTTAACTAAGCAGACTTCTGTGTTTAAAGTAAATTTATTCTGAATTTTGAGGTCAACCTCTTGTGGTATGCTACTAACTCAATGATTGTATGCTTAAATTTGGTTGGGGCTTATTTAATAATTAATAATATTCATAGCATTCAGGACATTAGGGAGATGGGGATGCAAGGGTACGTTGGTTATCATTTGTAAAAACCTCAGCCCAGACTTCAAAGGATATGTATGTGCCTTCAAACTGTGGAAGCTGCATCCAAAAATCTCATGTTTATTGAGAATTTGGATCATCCAGGTTTGGGAGGTACCTGAATGCTGTCTCCCAAATTGAGTGGCTATAGACAGACACTGAAGTTAGCTGTTAGAGAGTGTATGGTTCAGGCTGTGTTTCTACCACTTTCTGATCTGGCAAGCTTCAAGTCTCAGTTTCTTCAGTTATAAAATGAGATTGAAAATACCTAAATCATTAGGTTGTTGTGGGGACCAAATGAGATGATGTAAATGCAAAGGAACTTTATTAATAATTATATGGTGCAACTCCACTTATTAATGAAACTTTCAACCCAAATGGGAAGCAAAGCTTTTCAACTTCCTTCATGAGTGACCCGGAAGTATATGACCTCTGTATGGCTTCAATTTTTTTTTTTTTTTTACTTTCTCTATTACCTGTTTGAAGATTAACAATAAACTATAGCAAATGGTAGGTGAGTGTATGTGTGTGTGTGTGCATTTGTGTGTGTCTGTGTGTGTGTGTCTGGCTGACTTAATATTCTTTGCAACCTTTTTAAGATTTAAGGGATGAACCACTAAAATCTTCCTAATAGAGACATTTCTCAAGAAAATTGAAAAGGATAAACATGGAAATGGAGTTGAGCTGCAGGGTACGGGACAATATTAGAATGCTCTGTCTAAGCAGTTCTGAGAGTTGAATACTGAGTTCCTCCTAACATTATGTATGTTTGGAACCTGTATGAGTTCTGTGGGTTTGTGCAGAATTTATTTGCACACCCTGATCAAATAACCATGTATTCTCTGCATACTACAGTCATTTTGGCATCACTGAATGATGCCAAAGCATTGACTTTAGCCCAGTTAATGCAAAGAAGCCGGAATAAAGTTAGGGCCCTAACAACAGTTTTAGAAGAATACAAAGAGACAAATGTAAATTACATTTGCACTCGGATTAAAATCGAGAAAAGGTGATGAAGTGATGAAGCTCAAAGGAGGCATTTTACCAGTGAACATTTTCCACTTGGCGGCTTATCTTATCTAAAATCTGTCTTGCTTTCTCCCCAATGGTTGTGCGTCTGGTGCAAGTAGAAACTCTTGGTGGAACACATTGTTTTACTTCTTATTTATTTATTTATTTATATTTATTTTTTGGGGAGACAAAGTCTCGCTCTGTCGCCCAGGCTAGAGTGCAATGACATGATCTAGGCTCACTGCAACCTCCACCTCCCGGGTTCAAGTGACTCTCCTGCCTCAGCCTCCCACATAGCTGGGATTACAGGTGCCCGCCAACACACCTGGCTAATTTTTTTTTGTAATTTTAGTGGAGACAGGGTTTCACCGTGTTGGCCAGGCTGGTCTCCAACTCCTGACCTCAGGTGATCCACACCTGCCTCAGCTTCCCAATGTGCTGGGATTACAGGCGTGAGCCACCGCACCCGGCCTCACATTGTTTTAACATATGACATTAGATTTGAAAAATTTTGTTCAGCTGTTTCCACTCAGATATTCTACCCTCACACTGAAATAAATACATTCTGCAATTCCATTCTGTAACTATAGAAACCCTGATCTTCACTGTGTTTCAGCTGGGAACACAAAAGAGCTCTCAGTTAGAAAGGAGTATGCTGTTAATTATTGATCTATAAATAGCTTAGACTTTATAAACCATTAAGTTTCTGTACGCTCAGGTTTTTTCTTTCTCTTTTTCCCCCACATCTTTGAATTTAAAGCTAGAAATATTGAAACAAGAAGTCATGTTAAAACAATGCAATGAATATTATTTTTGCTGGACAATTATTTATGGAGGACTTGCTATAAAACACCATCGAGTGATAAGTGGGCTTGTACCTTAAGGTACATACAACCCTGTATATGCAGTGCAAATGTAAGTAAACACAAGGAAATCAAGATGTAATGCTGACATGGTGACTGTTCCAGTCAGAAAGGAGCAATCATGTCTAACTGGAGGGGCTCAGAAGAATCAGGGAAATATTTAGATTATTTTCCTCTTTTTCAACCCTGGCCTTCAAACAGGAAAGAGTCCAACCAATTTTATTTTCCTAATGTTTCTCAAGCCTTTCCCTCTTCTCCACCCCACTATCATTTCTCATTATTTCTTGCCTGGACTATGGCAACAGCTTTTAAATAGGCCCCCAACCCCCTCCTGCTCCTTCCCTCCTTCAGTCTATCTTCCACCTTGACCAGGGTTGTTTATTTAAAAACTGATCTGATTTTATCACTTTGCAGCTTCATATCCTCTAAGAACTTATGATGATTCCCAAGGAAAAAACTGAAGTCCAAAATGTGGATGGATACCCTTTAAAAGGAGTCTGTCACCTCGCTAGCCTCACTGCCCCATCCTATATATCCCCTATGTACCCTGTACTAGAATCTTTCTGCAATCTTGTAGCTCACTCATATCTTCAGGTTGAGGCATGTGTTGTTCCTGCTGTGAAAAATCCCCCTGAAATTTCCCTACTGACAAACTCTTTTTAATCCTTCAGATAAATTGACATTTCCTCCAAAAAGCCCACCCTAATGCTTTCTAGTCTTCCTTTGCACCCTCCCAGTGAGATATGTGCTCCCACATTGATATCAGCCATCTTGTTCTACAGCATTTTCTGTGTTTGTTTACACCACTGTTCTTGCCAAAAGAACATTGCGAAGAATTCATTGCAGTCATGCTTTTAGAATATTTTTTCTTTGTTCCCCAACTCCTTGCGTGATGCATGGTAGGCAGTGATTAAGTGTTTAATGAATAAATGAAGTAGCAGGAAAACAATGAATCTGCAGAGATGACAGAAGGACATTGGGGAAAAGGAAAGTTCAAGATTATATATAACATGTTTGGTTAAAAATTGAAGCTAAATACACTAGTGTTCTTAAGGGGAAGAGAAGGAAAAACAAAGAAGAAAAGGGGAGGAAAGAAAAGGAGAGGGGAGGAAACGCTTGTTTAGTCTCCAATATAGGTGTTCATCTTTGTGGACTGAGATTTCTTGAAACAGATTTTGATTTAATTATTTAAACATTTAAATAACAAATATTATTTTTTCTACCTCTCTGTTGCTTACAAATACCATGACATGACTCTCAGCATATGTATTGGAGTAATTTCAAGGAATGTGTTAGAAACTTAGAGACTTTGTACCAAGATTTTTTATATGGAACAAAGGAAGAGAAATATTTTAGAACACATTTTATTTGAGCTGCAAGGATTGGAGGAAAAAATGTTCTTCACTTAATAAGGAACTTAGTCATAAATGCCTTGTCATGTGACAGACTCTTTATTCTCAATTTGCTTTAGGGTGGAAAGAAAGGAACGTGCCCGATTGAAGACAGTGAAGTTTAATGCCAAACCTGGAGTGATTGATTCGAAAGGGGTAGGTACAAAATGATGGAAACATCAAGTTCTCTCAGTTGCCATGGATTTAACTATAATTAACACATTTAGGCTTTCAGTAGCAAACAAATTATGAAGCTACCAGACAGTAGAGCACTGTTATAAGTATATTGCTGAAGTTAATAATATCATTTCTGATGAAATGGATTTATGATACAGATATTTAAACACTGGGAGTAAAGCTGCAAGTGGTTAGCAGAAGCAATGTGTTGATGAAGGTGATGTAATGACTACAATGAAGAAGAACAAGATAGTTTAGGTGGTTTTTGTTTCTTTAAGTTTTTTCCTTTTAAATTAATGTGCTAAAAGGATGGATTTTATAAAAAGTATCTGCTCATCAGAAAATATATCTAGTCTGATTCACATTATGGAGCTAAGACAGTAGTCATAGAAACATGGATTATCTAATGAATACATGGATTGTTGTGACAGACATAGAAGAGAATTAATAACTAAAATTTAGCCATCAAAATTAGAATATTTAATCACATATACATATGTACATCTTTTTAAAATAATAGCTTTGTAAGATAAAATTTGCATACAATGTAATTCACCCATTTAAAAAATACAATCCAGTGGTTTTTAGTGTATTTAGAATTATGCAACCATCACCACAATCAATTTTAGAGCATTTCATCACTCCATAAAGAAAACCTATAGGCATTGACAGTCACCTCCCATTTCCCCATCCTCCCACCCCAACCCACCCCAACATAGGCAACCACTAATCTACTTTTTGTCCCTATGGATTTTCCTAGCCTGACTATTTTATATAAGTGAAATTATACACCATGTGGTCTTTTGTGGCTTTTTTTTTTTTTTTACTTACATTATGTTTTCAAGATGCATTTGTGTTGTAGAATGTGTAAGTACTTCATTTCTTCTTATTGCCAAATAATATTCCATTGTATGGATATGCCACATTTAATCTGTTCATTTATCAGTTGATGGATAGATATTTCAATTGTTTCCAATTTGTAGTTGTTATGGATAATGCTGCTATGAAAATTTGTGTGCAAACTTTTCTGTGACATGTTTTTATTTCCATTGGCTGTATGCCTAGGAGTGAGATTGTTGGGTCATATAGTAACTCTATGCTTAACATTTTGAGGAACTGACAGGCTGTTTTCCAAAGTGGTTGCACCATTTTACATTTCCACAACAATGTATGAGGGTCTCAATTTCTCCACGTCCTTGTTATTATATGTCTTTCTGATTACAGCCATCTTAGTTGGTATGAAGTGTTATCTCATTGGGGTTTTGATTTCGTTTCCTTAATGACTGCTGATATTGAGCATATTTTCATGTGCTTATTGGCTATCTGTATATATTATTTGGAGAAATGTTTATTGAGATCCTTTGCCCATTTTTAAATTGGGTTGTCTTGTTATTGTTGAGTTGTAGAAGTTCTTTATATAGTTGGGTTATTAATCCTTAATGAGATACATGCTTTACAACATTTTCTCCCACTCTATGGGTTGTCTTTTCATTTTCTTGATAGTGTTCTTAGTACACAAAAGGATCTAATTTTGGTGAAGTCCAATGTGTGTATTTTTTCTTTTGTTATTTTTGCTTTTGGTGTCATATCTAAGAAACCATTGCCTAATGAAAGTCATAAAGATTTATATCATATTTTCTTCAATGAGTTTTATAATTTTAGCTCTTACATTTAGGTGTTTGATCCATATTGAGTTAGTATTTGTACGTTGTATGAGTTAGGGTTCTGATTTCATTCTTTTGCTTATGAGTTGTCTTCTTAATTTCATTTTTGGATTCTTCATTGCAAATGTACAGAAATATGATTATTTATATATATATCAATCTTATATCCTGCAACCTTGCTAAAGCCACAGTTTTTTATTGAATTCCTCAGGGTTTTCTATATACAACATATACGTGCAAAAAGAGAGAGCTTTCCTTCAAATATGGATGCCTTTTTTCCTTGCTTAATTGCACCATCTAGAACCTTCAGTATAATGTTAGAAATGGCAAGAGCAGACATTTTTGTCTTGTTCCTGACATTAACAGAACTGCATTCGGTCTTTCACCATGAATTACGATGTTAGCTGTGGCTTGTACACCTTTTTAAATCGATTCTTTGAAGAGATAATAGTAGTATCTTATTGCTGTGTTGTAAAATAACTTTCCCCATCTTCTCTCTTCCTATTCTCTTTTTCTTCATATCCTTTTCTTTGCCTTTCTATCCTAACAATTGTAGCTTGTGAATATCATACAGAATCACAAATTATGGTCAATTGCTGTCACCATGAAAAAGAAGAAAAAGAAAAGCTATCATTTCTTGGGGATTTTGAGGCCCGAATTATAGCACTGCCCTTTCTATTTCTAAGTAGAAGAATCATAAGGGAACCCAGTCATTGACATAATAATTTACCCTCCCGTAAAATATTCAAGTGAAATGGTGAAATGAAAATTTATTGAAACATAGGATGTCATTATAAATAGAAGTGAGGGTATGTGACATCATGACATAAAGTCCTTTCAAACAAATACTACTTGTATACAAGAGGTAGAATGCTTTTTCCATGATTCCTGGTGAGAAATTAAGGATAGACCTCCTATTTGTTTGAGATAGATAGATAGATAGATAGATAGATAGATAGATAGATAGATAGATAGATAATAGATAGGTGATAGAAAGAAAGATAGATAGATAGATAGATAGATAGATAGATAGATAGATAGATAGACAGAAAGAGTTGGATGCATGTGAGAGGATTTTTATTGAATACTTACCATGTGCCAGAAACAGGACTAGAACTTTAGAAAGACACAAAGTCTAACATAGGCCCTTTTCCCCAAGAGCTCCTAACATCAGTGAGAGGCCAGATGTCTTTTCAGTAAGGCTGAAACCTATATGACGTGCTTTTTAATCATACATGTTAAACACCATTAGGTATTTGCCAAAGAATAGATTGTAAATTATTAGAACTTGGCTATTGAAAGAAAGGAGTAATCATCTGGGAACGGAAGCCCTGAATGGAAAATCAGGAGGGTCAATAACCTGGGTTCTGGTTTCAGCTCACTACTAAGTCACTATTGTTCTTTGGCCCTTATTACCAAAATAAAAGCTTTAAACTATGTCGGGGATGTCAAACAAGTTTCATCTCCTAAGTACACTAATGGATTGATAGTTTATATCTAGAGTATTGTTTTGAAAAAGGATTCTGAGGCCATATATGATCTTAGAAGTAAAAAAGAGTGCCATGATTGAATCATCTCTAGCACAACATTGGAAATTATTCTCTATTTGCAGTTGCTGGATTCGATGATTTTTTAGGGTGTCTTACATTAGTAACTCTCCATGAGATTTACTCATGCACTAATGGGTAATAAATCAAAGTTTTCCAAATCCCTATGAGAAAATACATCAATAAAAAGACTTGTCCAGAAGTAGAAAGCAAAAGACCACTAACACGAGATAAAATGCACTGAGGAAAGGAGAGAACAACTATGTGGAGAGTTGGGAAAGCTCGGTCAAGAGATGCCACTCACTTTGAATTAAAGGCAAGGACTACAGTAATAAGTCATTGATGCAGAAGCCTCATTCTCTGGGACCTTGGGATAAATTCAGCATATAGTGAGGAGGAAAATTGTCTGGAATGATTGTCTTAAATAACCTTATCATTAGCTGGCATTTTCAGAGCATTGTGAAATGTCCTGAGGAGCCCAGAGTGAAAGCCAAGGTTACTCCCCTGGAGGAGCTTAGATTAAATTAGTGTCTGTGAAAGCAGGCTGTGACAAGAGCCTTATTAGTAGTATGTACACCAGCTATAAGAATTTAAATTAATAGTCACAGGAATGACCAGAGAGCACTTTATAGATGAACTTGGACTTTAATGTGACTGTCAGTGCTTAAGTTACTTTTCCAGAACTCTTCATTGATTGCAATAACATTGAATGCTGCAAAACACCAGGCACTATGCTAGGTATCTTCTATTGTGGCAAAAAAAAAAAAAAAATATATATATATATATATATATATATATATATATGATCCTTCATCACAACAGGCTCAAAAAGAGAAATATAAGCAGCCAAGAAATGATAATACAGCATCACTAATGTTTTCCATAAATTTAGGGAATCAACAGTCTTTATTTTAAAAATCAGGAGGCTGAGCCTCAGGAAGATTAACTAGCTTGCCTAGATCACACAGTTAGTAGGTGCAAGCATCAGGTTGAGATCATTTTGACAACAGAAGCCTGCCCTTTCCATTACTCCGCACTATACCTGATTTTCTTGAAGCCAGAGGAAGTACAGCATTACAAATATGCCTTAGGCAAAAGAGAAGGCTTCAAAGAGGCAATATTTGAATGAGATCTTAGATTTTCAGTAGGAGTTTGCCACATACATAGGAAAAAGCATGAACATGATAGTGGAAATTGCAGACATGTTAGAATAAGGTTAAGCAAGTCAAGGACAGCAGTGTGCAAAGGTTGTGATGGGAGTTGTAGCAAATAGGGTTGACAAAGAAGGTCAGAAAGGCCAGAAAGCTTGTATGGAAGGAAGGCCTAGCTATGAGGTTAGAAGCTTACTGGATTTTGAAAGTATACATGAAGAATCTGAGGTTCTTCATTTGAAAGTGCTCATCTGCTACGAATGAAATACCCAGGATTTCTATCCACTCTGTGTGCCTTTACGAAGTCTATGTCTACACATGCAAAGAAAAGTGGGCTATTGTGTCAGTAGCCTAGATAAATCCAACCTATGCGGACCCCTAAACTTCAAACAGCCATCTATTTGGATAGGTCTCCCTAAGACCCATCTCAATGCCCCAGACAGCAATGCAATCAAGCTCCCCTGGGAATGTCTATTAAGTTCCTAATGAGTCTCTAGTCAAACCAGCCTCTGGTGAAAACTTAAGCATCCCTTAATTTCTTTTATTGTCCTTCTACCTTTTTTTTAAATCAATTTCATCATTAACCAGCCATTCTGTTACGTATTGAGAGGTTTAGGAAATTGCATAACCTTCAGAATCAAGCTGTTCTGCATTGAAAAATCAATGACTATTTAGCGATTTATGCAAAACTTCTTTTTTAAGTATATAAAAAAGGAAATATGTGTAAGAGAGAGTATGAGAGAGTTGTCAGTATCCTTACTATATGTCAGCAACGTGCAATGTGTAAGTGTCCCTTTTACACTGTAAACCCTTTCTAAAGTAAGGTATGGTATAAATAAATAAATAGTCCTATTTATCCTTGGACTGGGACAGAACAGAGATGATAGTTGTTATTCGAAGTAATATGAGTACCTGTTATAAAAACCCAGACAGTTTACATACACCTCTCTTTTTAAAAAAAAAAAAAAAATTGAGACAAGGTCTCTCTCTGTTGCCCAGGCTGGTCTCAAACTCTTGGGCTCAAGCAATCCTCCTGCATTGGCCTCCCAAAGTGCTAGAATCCCACAATGCCCAACATACATACATCTCTTAATCACCATAAGACTTCAAAGGAAATCATTTATTTCCTCTTTATAGACTTAAAGAAACTGAGGCTTAGAGAGGTGAAGAAATCTGAATACATGTCTGACTGATTCCAAAGTTCACAATCTGTTTACTATAGCATGCTTTCTTTTTTATTGACATTATGTAACACTTGTACAATTTAAGAAAAATAAAGAAGTAAATTGAATTGGGTTTAGCTTTGTCAAAACCTAACTTGGGCATAAACTTAAATCCTGAGGAGAAGCTGGTTTTCCTAGACGATGCACATCTTTCTGAAGGAGAACATTCTAAAGTGAGCTCAGAGCTATACATTTTCTCACTGTGGCCTGCTAAAATAAAATGAGGGAACAAGTCTTGGTAAATGAGTTCATTCATTTATTTAATAAACCTTTATTAGATCCAATACAAGGCAGCTTGGTAAGTAATGTGGAGGTGTAAAGATGAATAAATCATGGTCACTGACCTGACAGAGCAGGTCTTCTGGGGGAGAGAATGAGTGTCTACAGGGAGGAAGTGATTAATACCAAAGGAGATGGGCAGAAAACATGTTTTCAGTGCAGAAAAGGAGATTCCAGCTTGAATTAGGGGGTGCTGAAGGATTAGGAAAATAGGGACTGGGGTTAGAAGTAAGATATAGAATAAGTATGAAATAAAACATGGTTCACTTTCATTACAAGGAACAATTTGTGAAGGAGAATGAAAGGACTCAGAACTGGAAAGTTAGACTCAAGTCAGTTCTGATGCCTAAAATTTTCCAGGAAACTTAAACTTTATCCTGTAAGCAATAAACAATTTTAAGGGTTGTGACCAATCAGACTAGGTGATTTTCTCTGGGCTAATGCCCTGAAGGTATCTATATCATTGCCTACACATGCTGCATTATGAGGTGTTTTTAGGCAAAGATCTGAACCTGCTCACCTTTGTGCCCCAGCGCCTAGCACGATGTCTACCTGAAACATACTAGCTACTCAATGCATTCTTCTTAGAGCAAAGGGAATGGAATGTTCAGAAGTGGGTTTCTGAGAGATCAGTCTGGGAGCTGTGGGAAGGAAAGGTTGGAGGAGAGAGACTGACAGTAGGAGATGTTTGAGAAAGCTATTACAGTGTTCTGGGTGTAGGATTCTGAAAACCTGAACTCAAAACAGTGGCAATAGGAAAGCAAAACAGGAAACCATTTCTAAAGAGATCAGAGAGGACTATCATCCTTGGACATTTGTCCCGATTGTTCCTAGTAATATTCTATTTCCTTTTCCAAAGCCTTACACTCCCTTTAAGAGGCGATGTTAATTATGAGAGAGGGGATGGGGCAGAAGCTACAGTGATAGGTTGATAGCAAACTCCCAAAATCAAACTGCAGCTGGCATTGAGAAATCTCATTTCTATTTCTTAGATTCTTAGAACTTTTCGTATGACCACTGACTTCATTTACAAATGAAGAAACTGAGACTCATTTCTCTGGGACACACAGCGAGCTGGTAGCAGAACCTGCTATTGTGTCACTTATCAAAAAATCAATGTGACAGTCAATATTTTGGTAGCAAGATGAGAATTATATTTGCTTCACCAGAGTGAGTTATGGGGATTGATTTTGTCACGGCTTCAAAGTGACATTTTGACAAAAGAAATGTCATTACTGCCCTCAAAAGAAAGCTCTTTAATGGAGCCGGTCTTGGAATGGCCAGAGCCAGGCAAAGATCTTAAATGTCCAGACATGACCTAGAGATCCACCGAGGAGAGGTGGAAGGAGAGCCACATTGCTGCACTCCAGGGGGTATGAGGAAGGCAGGCTTTGCCCTCAAGGTGAATAAACTCAGAAGAGGCTGCTCTTTGATGTCTTTGTTATTAATTTTCTTATTCGGAGCCTTCTAACACCTTCCTCACTGTTCTTCCTGGCTCACCTTTCCTCTCGGATTCTTTGCCTATACTGCATGCAGTGTGATTTTAACCAGTCTTATATTTTTATATATAAAGAACAAAGATAGGCATATGTCCAGGGAATTTTGCAGCTTCAGTAGCCCAACGTGGGGACACTTTCTAACTTGTTATATTTTCTTTTGAATGTGATAATCACATCTATCCAAACCTTGAGTTGCACTGAGAACCACCTGAGCCAGCACACAGATAATTGTCTGATCAAGATGTGCTAGTGGCTTTTCTGCAAATGGTTCTCAGAGGAAACGCCAGTCAAGTCTTCATGTCTGAGATATGTTAAGGTGTGTCCTATGTAAACCCTGAAAGCTGATGGAACTCAAGGAACATTTTGGGATGAAAAAGTTCATGTTATTTTATGTATTCCTCATAGTCTATTTATTTGTCTCAAGTTGCTGATGGGGAAACTGCTATTCTGTGGAAGGGTATGGAGAGTAAACTATATTCCTTATGTATTTTTGTGTACATGCGTTTCTGCCACTTGGGTTCAACAAGCACTGCCATTGAAACTGTCAAGTTAATCTGCAACCTTATATACAAAATGTATTATAATTTATAATTGAAAAATCTGTTCACTGTACATACACACATACACATACTCATGTTTATAATATATTTTAGTTTCTAAAAGAGATATCATTCAAAATGAGCCTTAAAGAATCAGTAAAATCTAATCAGGTGTAAAACAATGAAAAGAGTGTTGTTGGCAGAAATCAGGAAACAGCCCAGTGTTCTCAGGGAAGCCAAGGAAGCTTAATATTACTTAAGTGCAAAGCATAAGTACAGAGCTTCAAGTGTCCAGAGATAACGCAGAGAAGTTAGAAAACAGGTCATGAAGGTCCTCCATCTTGAGGGCAGTGAAAAGCCTTGGGAGGAATTTAGTAGAGGTTAGATTAGAGTTTAGCAGATCACTTTGCTGCAGTGTGAAATAAATTTCCAGAGGGAGGCAGCCTCAGAGGGCAGGGGTCCATTTCAATAATTCAGGTAAGACATGGAAAAGACCTGACCCAGGACCACAGAGTAGCTGTGGAGAGAAGAAACCAGAAAATTTTCAGCAGGAAAAAAAAAAAAAAGTCTATCCTGCAGCATCTACATTAGAATAAGCTGAGGTGCTTATTAAAAATGGAGATGACCAGGCTCAACACCTGTCCTGCAGGATCAGAATCTCTGGGGATGGGGGCAGGAAAGCTGCATTTTAACAAGCTCCCCAGAGATTTTGTTAGGCATGCTACTAATTTGAGATACACAGGCACAGTGGAGAAGTTTGGAATCAGACACAAGAACTAACTCCTATCAATTATCATAACTTACCTAAGCCTAATCTATAAAAATAGAAATCATATTAAAAGATACAATATATGTAAAGTACTAAGAAATATTCATCTATCTTTTGCCCACCCCTACCCACAAGCACATACTTCTTAAACTCTCACCCTTATAAGGCTAGAATGAGCAACTTCCTAACAGTACTCTTTTCTTTAGATTCCAAATCTCCTTTTGCACAGAGGAAGAAGGCAGAGTTGCCAAAACTGCTCTTCGTGCATTTGCATAAGGTGTTTTTGACCTTGTGCTTGTTTAGGTGGGGAGAGAAGTTACCACTGGCTGACTCTAATGGGCAGGAAGACGGAGCTTGGCAGGAGGACTGATTTCTCAACCCCACCCCCTGCCCCTGCCATTGGCTGCAAATCCAGATGGTTTCTGAGTTCTCTGCTATCTTGTGTAGCTACCTATAGAAGTTTCTAGAAGAACACACTTGATCAGTGTTTATTGCTTTGGAGAACCATTGCATCTCATTTAGGATACCAGTTACTCTGAACATCTGCAGATTTGTTATTTTCTACATATTATTTTTATAACCATTGCTCATTTGCTCCTAACGGTAATCCTGTGAGGTAAATATTATAAATATGCCCATTTTGCAGATAAGAAAACTGAAGTTTTGAAAGGATAGATAAATTACCCAAGCTCCTACAGCTGGTAAGTGGCAGAGCTGGGCCCTGCATGACATATTGTTATTGTGCAAGCAAATCAAAATAATTCATTCTTTAGAGGATTTTTACATATGAACTAATTCCAGATGTTATTAGCATAGCTAATTCTATCCATTCAAGTAGTGATGGTAAGACTAAAGTAATATAAATAGGAATTGTATAATATGTGGTTATGTAATATAAATAACAAGTGTAGTTTTATCAGATGAGAACACTGAGCTTTTGTTAAATCTTTTCATCATTAATTCAAGGTAAGTATTATTTAGAAAATTTAGCTCAACCCATTTCTACTTTGGGAATTATTAAAGAATAAATTCTGATTCACTATAGGACTTCCTTTCATCTGACTCTATAGTAATAGGCCTACGGTCATACCTTTGAGCTTTCAGGTTTCACTTTGCAAAAGTTTTTAACTATCTCAAAGCTAAGACATCAATGCTGAAAGATAAAGATGCAGAAGTGAATGTCCAGTCATCTGACTTCCTCACTATGGTAATTATAGTCAGACTCTTAGCAAGTAAAAATAGTATATCTTGCCTCTTAACTATACACTGTGTTTACATGTGGGTAAAAAGGTTTTATTTAAAAAATAATAGCTCATGTAATGTCTGAAAAGAGTTTCAGCAACAGCTTCCAATATGTTCTTAATATTTATAAAAATACCTAATATCTTACCTTTTGATTAAAAAGGGGGAGGGCTCTAAAATCAGACTATCCTATTCTTAACTTTTCTGACTATATGACCTGGAGCAAATAGCTTCTCTTTCTGAAATGTGATTTTTCAACTATAATAATAAACTCTGGAGAATAGATAGCAAGTTCCTTGAAGGCCAGGACTATTGACTTATGTAGGGACTAAAATAGTTCATGGTACTCAACCAATAAGTATTGAATTAAATAATGTGAGAATAAAGAATGTGGTATATTAGGAGAAAAGTCATGTAAATTAGAAGGCACAGCTCACTTTTTTCTTTTTTTTTTTTTTTTTTTTTTTTTTTTTTTTTTTGCTATAGCTTGTGAATGCAGAACCAAATATTTATTGTTGCCTTTAGAGGAAGGTTCTCTTGATCTGAGTGTTACTTTTATTTCAATAAATAGGTTTTGAGTTTTCTGTATGCACTGGATACTGCTCTGGCCACTGGGTAGAGACATAGATGAATAAGACCCCACCTCTACCATCCCAAGACTTTCTTTTTGGTACACACCACACACATACATATACACACAGCTATAGCATAAGGCAAAAAAATTTAGCAAAACATGAATGAGTCTTAAGGGGTATTCAAATAGGAGGAAGAGCCTACTCCATGTGAGAGCAATTAAGAAAGGGTTCCAAGTAAAGGTAGCATTTTAGCTAAGTCTCTCAGGAGTAAGTGCACTTTAACACTTAGAAAATAGCAGGAGCAAAAGTAAACGAATAGAGAGGGTATCTGGTGAGACCAGCGAGTATTCCATTCAATGGGTGCACACAGTGGGGCAGCGGTAAGGTTGTAAACATAGTTTGAGGCCCATTAACAGAGGGCATTAAGTATTCCTTTAAAATTTTTGAAGAGGCTGTTCTTTGGGTCCTGGGGAGCCCATCAAGGTTATTGGATGGAGAAGTGACAGGCTGTGTTTGTGGATAAAGAGGTTGACTCTTGCTGGGAGGATGAATGGTGGGGACTTGGGAGTGACTGGAGTAGGGAGACACCTAGGGGAGGACGTTGGGATGACTCACGGGAGAAATCATAGAGGCTACATCCTAGGAATTGAAGGGAGCCCACAGATGGCAATGGCATGTAGGGGAGACTGTTAAAAATGTCACTCATGAACATGTGGGGGACCCTGAACAGAATGGGTTACCACTTGGTAGAGAAGAGATAAAAGCAAATGGTGCAAAGTAACTGCCCACTAGGAGGATGGTGGAAAGGAGAATAAACTTGGCAGAGCCCAGACTAGAAATTAAAATTGTATGTATGCTTTCAGATCTATCCTCTAGCAGGCATCTCCCCAACACCTCACCCCAATACATTTGCCTTACCTGGCAAATCAAGTCTGTAGCATTAAGTAACTGCTATGTGTTATCAGAAATCAATGGCAGTTTATGCATGATACTGAAATAACCACCAAATTAAACTGAAAACCAACCCAGGTCAGAATAAATAAAATTGTCACTAAAATAAACTTCTTAAAATTGAAACTAATTTTAGATTGATTGCCAGGTTAAAACCAGAAAACTGACTCTGATAAATCCACTTCTCCCCAAGGACTAAAATTCTTTGTGGATACTGGAAAATAAGTCCTTGTATTTGCAGAGCACTTTCGTACCTTATCCATTTGGTAAATAAAAAGGCAGGGTCAGAGGAAATAAGTGACCTCTCTGCAGTCACACAGCCAGACACTGTTCTTTGGAGGCCCATGAATATTTATTTAGTATACAGTTTCATTTAATTTGTGAAGGTTTACAAGACATCTTTCATGTCCAGCACTGTACTAGGGCCTGGGGGAAAACAAGGACACCTGAGCCTTTGCCCTTGCTCTTGGCAAACATTAAATGGTCTGGAAAAGATTTGGATTTCCTTTGAAGTTGGCACTCTCGATACATGATCTGTTCTTCTTAGGCAGTCAACAAACTTAGTACTGCCATCCCAGCTATGCCACTGGCCATGTCATCTGAGACAGACCAATTACTGCTCTGTAAAGTGGGACATGTAAGAGGGGCAAACTTACCTCATTAAGAGGCGAGCTACACCAGAGTCATAGCATGAAGGCTATTGAGTCAAATCAAAATTGTACCTCTCAAGAAAAACATCCATGTGTAGCCCACTCTATCTAGCTGGCTAGCTAGCTATCTACCTACCTGTCTACCTATCTACCTACCTACCTACCTACCTATCTATCCTCCTACCTACCTAGCTAGCTATCTTTCTATCTGTGACAACACAGTAAGCACCACGAATCTGCCACCTAATGTGAAAGCATGAAACAATGAAAGGTATATCATGACTAAGGATTGTGGTTTGTCCCTTTCTGTGCACTTGAAGTCCCTGTAAGAGAAAAAGAGAAAAATAATTTCCATGACTCCAGGGCTATTGGTATACCTAGGCAACAATGGGGAAGCTATGAGAAACATCTTTTATATGTTAGTAGTGATCACCGTAATGCAGTTTCCATTCATTCACAGAGTTCTGAGAAATTTGAGTGACACAACTACAAAGTGAGAACTTTTCCAATGGCTGTCTCAAATTTATTACAAGCACTTGTCAGTATAAGTGAAAGCCTATCTCACTTGAAAAGAAGTAAAAAGTTTGCAGATATGCCATTTGCCTTTTATATTTTGACAACTTCATGAACATTTGTAAAGATTTTACTAACACTTCCTGTTTGAGCACTCTTGATGTGGTGGTTTTTCCTGGAAGACCCCAAGAAACCACCATTTCGCTCTGTAATTGACTTGTGCTCACCTGCCCAAAGAATTAATACCATAATGAATTTGGGACATGAGGTCAATGTGAATGACAAACCTGGTCACTCCTTATTCATGGAGAAGGATTCTGTGAACACCTCCCAAGTCTGCTGGCTCTAGGTGAAGTGGAGTCTAAGCCCAAATGACAGTCAGAAAAAGACACATATGAATCTACGATTGCTAATGAATGGAATGATTGCTTTGTTGCAGGTAAAAGCTCCCCAAGACCCAGCTCATCCCATGAGCTGCCTGAACTTTTGTGTTTATCCCCTTCTCAGTAATAGGCAAAGCTCACATTTGGCAAATAAAGAATTGACTTTGATTAGTATTTTTTAAAAGTGATAATAATACAACTGATGTTTTTTGAAGATTACATATAAGCCAGGTGTTTTTGCTAAATATAAGGATTTTTCTCATTAAATCTTCACAAGAATCCCATGAGGTGAAGAACATAGGGTCCCCTTTTAAAGAAAATAATATTTCTGGGCACCCCTGCCCCCAAGTGTTGACTAAATCTTTTTATAATGATGTTACCTAAATACATAAAAAACACAAAATTAGGGGCAAATACCTTATAGCTCTTATATCATCTATGGTGTTCAAAAAAATTTACAAATTAAACACCATATATGTAACATTGGTATATTGTAGCAACAAAATTCAAAATTACAGCGTTAGTGTGATTAGTGATACTTATTAAAACTAAATCTTCTTCCACAACGTAATCATGGTTGTGGTTGCTGTGTGGAAATTTTGGAGTTGCACCTGCTGAGTGCTAGGGAAGACTCAGTTCTCTCACCACTGTTTCTCTACAGTACACCCCACTGCAGAACCACTGCAAAGGCCCCTTCTGGGTCTTACTCTATACCATTTACCCAGCCCCTAGAACTGAGACTGGCACCTTGGAATCATTGAATGAATAATTATGAACCTCAGTTATACTACAGACATCCTCTGTGGCTGCTCTCTCTGCACTGTGTTTAAGTTCCTGACCCCACACTTGAGGAGTTGTCTTGCCTTGTTGCACAGTGCTCAGCTGTACTCTCTTGGAACTGTCAGCAGATAGCTGCCTGGAGTGACCCCTCAGTCTAGCCCCCTCCCACATTGAATTTGCTATTTTAAATCTATGAGCTGAGAAACCCCAGGAACAAGCTTCTTTTTTTTATTTGTCTTTAATTCTCATTTTTACCATTTTTAATTTCATCTCACGTCATAGTAAGTACAAATACACACACACACACACACACATATATGTATGCCTAAGACTTTGACAGGTAGATTTTGTCAACTGTGCAGCTCTGCTTCTTTGGGATTTATAATTCAGATACTTAAAGTTGCTGGTTAAATGATTAAAGAATGGTTTCTGAACTGCACATGTGATTTCTATAGAAAAATTTGTATTACTCATTTATTGCTTATTTCTTGAACAGGAGTAGATATTTAGAATTACTGTATGTAACCAAGGTGTTCCCCACACTCCAAGCCAGAACTGCCTCTCAAACGTCTTTCCCACCATTTCTCTGAGCTCCAGCCCTCCCCATATCCTACTCTTCATCAGTGCAGCTTCTCACCATTGCTCAGTCACACAGGATTGGGGGAGAGAAGAGGGCAGAAGGGGTGGCTTTGCACCTTCCCATTGGGCAGGCCTTTCCTCTGCCTGAACTATGCTTTGCTAGTTCTCTACCTGACAAGCTCCTACTCATTCTTTAATTCCCAGCTAAAATGGTGCCTCTGAGCTGTCTCCAGCTGCCCCAGCCAGCTTCCCCTGGCTCCCTCCATGGTGCCCTCACAACCTGTTGTACAAATTTCCATCATAGCAATTATTGCACACTGTGAGCTCTTCCCTTTGTGTTACCTATGCTTACTATAGCCATGTGACTGCATAAGGGACACACGTAGGGAAATAAGACTCAGCAACACATCCCATTCAACAAGAGGCAGCATAAGAAATGGTAAGTTTTTAAGCCAGGTGCAGTGGCTCTTGCCTGTAATCCCAGCTACTTGGGAGGCTGAGGTGAGAGAATTGCTTGAGCCTAGGAGTTTGAGTCTAGCCTGGGCAACATAATGAGACCCTCGCTCTTTAAAAAAAAAAAAAAAAAAAAAAAAGTGTACTTCTTTTACATTCCCTCTTCCCAGAGAGGGAAGCTTTTTCTAATTTATACAGGTACTTTTTGCTATTGGAGGGCTGAGTATAATATTTGACAAAAACAATCATTGCTTATCTAATAATAATAAAAATACTTATCATTTATTAAACATTTACCGTGCTAACCCCTTTCATGCCTGGTTCCATTTAACACTATAATAGCCTATGATGGAGGTAACAGCGCCCCATTTCTCTGAAATCTTCACATAGTGGATACTGCTGTCAAATAAATTATCTTCTGCTAGGATGAGCTCCACTGACATGAGACTTGAGAATGAGCAGAGAGTAAAAATGTCATTTATTAGACACAATTTTCCAGGCACTGTGCTAAGCACTGCAAGTGCATTTACTCGTAAGTGGAGTGCAATTGTTATGTGAATGGCATGTCCAATCAAGGTGCAAAAATTCCTCCCCAGGCAGAAGAAGCATTGAAGGAAAACAATAGCATGTTCTCTCTGGCTTTAAAGTGACAATTGGTTTACAGTAGGAGACTCATCCAGTGATTACTAGTGTCTAGTCAGAAATAAGAATGAACTTGCTGGGCTGTGAAGTCAGCATGGATAGGAAAGAGTGTGTGTGTGTGTGTGTGTGTGTGTGTGTGTGTGTGTTTGAGCAAGTGAGAGGAAGACAGGGTTTTTTTTTTTTCTCAAAATGTAGCATTGGGGGTCAGTTTGAGGTGTTTATTTCCTTGAAGTGTGTTTATGTATCTTCATGGCTTCTATCTCTAAAATCTTAGAGGAATTTAAATCCCAGCCAAGTGGGGATATAACTTTTATCAACTAATATTCCAAGTTTAGCAAGCAATGTTTGATTTTTCTCTTCCAAAAAAAAATGGATGATTCAGAAACCTTTGAGCCACTCACATGCTCTCTCACATTATAAATGTGATTCACTCCTCTGACTGGCCCTGCTTGTCACAGAAAACACAATCCACTTGTATTGAGCATCTGAAAGGTACCTCAGGGAAATGTTTAGATGGGAGGCACAGTGAGGGCTATACCGAAGAGCCTGAGACACAAAACAAGGGGCCTGTGTTCTCATCCCACCCCTCCACTCTCCTGCTGCATGACCAAACTCCCTAGTGAGAGTCCTAATCCTCGTGATGCATCCTGCTAAAATGAGGCTAGGAGTCTCAGCTGTAATGGATTTACCTCTATTTGCAAGTTCTCCCTCTTTTCATTGAAGCAGGAAGTGAGAATTATTCAATCAGTCACAACATTATAATGAATGCTGTTTATGATTGCACTTGATTTATTGGTTTGCCCTCAATCACTCCTCGGACATGAATGCTGCAAGTGACCTCTTATGCTCTGAGTCTGGAGTGACATCAGATGGTGGGGGGTAAAGAGCACACTGTCAGCTCCTGAAACTGAGTCATCAGCCAAGAGGGTAAAGCTGAATACCTCTCCTATCTGAAGGAGGGAGTGGGGGAAGGAATGAGGGGAAGTAGAAAGAAAGAACATCTTCCTAGTGTAGAATCTGAATGCTGTAAAGGACCATGAGGGTCATCTCACTTAACTCCCTGATGGACAGAAAAGGAAGCTGATGTTCAGGGAGCAAAAGTGACTTTCCTAAGCTCACATAGATAAGGAAGACCCAGGCCAGGGCCAGAAATCTTGCCTGTGATTTGCACCATATTTGTAGCTTAAATATTTGCCTATTGGCCTTCACTAGACATTAAGCCCCATAAGCAAAGTGTCTTGTCTGTGTTAGTTCACAGCTGTATTCCAGCCCCTAGTGTGAGCCTCCAAACTACACGCTCAAGAAATAATTGATGAATGAAGAGATGCACCAAAACTTACGCCCAGATCTCACATCCCTCAGCCCTTTCAGCTTGCACTTTCTCCCAAGACATCTCTGATATGCCTTGTGAGTTTTTAACAGTATATTAAGGGGGAGTTGTATCAAAAGTAGAAACTGTTCCAAATAAATCTATTCAACCTGGATGTTCTTTGTCTATAACCCATTACTTACAACATACACTAACTCACAAGGTATATTTCTTGATTCAGTCTTGAAATGTGAGCAAGGTTAATTTGACTTAGACGAAAGAAATGGCTTGAAAGATGGAGTACCATAAGAGATGGGGTACCATAAGTCTGAGAGATGGAGTACTGTGGAGTACCATGAGGAGTAGTCAAAAAGGAAAAAGCACTGTGAATTTTGCCTTCTGAAGAAGGCATGTAGCTACTGCATTTCTGAAAGTAACTAGTGGAGAGGAAGGAAAATATGCTCCATAGATGGAGAGATTTGGGTTCCAGTTAGGACTTTCCTGTTCTAGATTTGTGACCTTGAACAAGTTACCACTGAGCCTCATTACAAGTGGGGATGGCAATGTGAAGTAGACATTATTATTAAATTCATGATGCAGATGAAGAAAATGAATCGTAAAAAAGTTAAATAACTAGTCCAAGGTCAGACGGCCAGTGATTTGAATCAAACTTATTAGCAAGGACTCTCAAAAAGAAAATGTGTCTAATAGAGAAGCAGTGTACCTGGCCCTGCCTGACCCCAGGATTGGGCTCTTGTCCCTGCCTTGTGCACTTTCCTCACTTAACAAATGCCTGGGAGCATGTAATCACACTGGCCTCACCCTGTAACATCACATGACTACATTTGAACAAACTATATTATGAAATAGTCATTGAGCTCTCCCTTCCTGCCTGTAATAGGTCACAGCATCTGTTCCCCTACTAGAGACAACCAGCTATTAACCAATTCTTCCCTCAGCTAACATTGCTTAGGCAACTACTGTGTACTCAGCATCTGCTAAGTCCTGGAAGAATCCAAACCGAAAACAAAATAGTAGTGAAGTTTAGTCTTTGGAGTCCAAGACAGCTGAGTTTGAATCCCAGTTCTGCCATTTGCCAGCTGGGCAAAATTATGTTATCTCTCTAAGCCTCAGTTTTCTTATTTGTATTGTAGATTTATATAGAAAGAAGTATTTGTGTTGTGTTTGTATGTATGCGTTTGCCTGTGTGTGTATATGTCATAGTATTGTAGGGAGGAGTCCATGAGATAATTAGTGCAAAAAGTTTAAGAAGGTATGTACTGACAATGGCACAGAAGAGAGCTCAATAAGTATTAGTTGCTATTATTATTATTAAGAATGTATATTCTGGCCGGGCACAGTGGCTCACGGTTGTAATCCCAGCACTTTGGGAGGCCAAGGCAGGTGGATCAGGAGATCGAGACCATCCTGGCTAACATGGTGAAACTCCGTATCTATCTACTTAAAAAAAGAAAATTAGGCTGGGCGTGGTGGTGGGCACCTGTAGTCCCAGCTACTCAGGAGGCTGAGGCAGAAGAATGGTGTGAACCCGGAAGGCAGAGTTTGCAGTGAGCCTAGATCGCACCACTGCACTTCAGTCTGGGTGACAGAGTGAGACTCCATCTCAAAAAAAAAAAAAAAAAGAATGTATATTCTAACTGGGAAAAAGACACAATTTGAGTTACCAAAGAACAGTTGTGATGGTTAATACTGAGCATCAACTTGATTGGATGGAAGGATGCAAAGTATTGATCCTGGATGTGTCTGTGAGGATGTTGCCAAAAGAGATTAGCATTTGAGTCAGTGGCTTGGGAAAGGCAGACCTACCCTTAATCTGGGTGGATACCATTTAATCAATTGCCAGCATGGCTAATATATAAAGCAGGCAGAAAAATGTGAGAAGACTAGAGTGGCCTAGCCTCCCAGCCTATATCTTTCTCCCCTGCTGGATACTTTCTGCCCTCGAACATTTGACTCCATGTTCTTTAGTTTTGGGACTCGGATTGGCTGTCTTTGTTCCTCAGCTTGCAGATGGCCTTTTGTGGGACCTTGTGATCTTGTGAGTTAATACTTGATAAACTTTTATATATATATATATATATATATAATATAATATAAATATAAATAATATCACATCCCTGGAGGGATTATAGAAATATATATATATATAGGAGATATACATATACACACACACACACACACACATATCCTATTAGTTCTGTCCCTCTACAGAGCCCTGACTAATACAGATTTTGGTACTAGGAGTGGTTTTAGAGGAGCAGAATATTAAGGATGGAGTTCTTTCATTGGTTTTGGCCTTTCTGGAGTTGCTGCTTAGTAAGATTAGACCCAAAAATGCTAAGGACTCTACTTCTAATAGTATGGAGAACGCTGATAGTCCTTGGCATGAACTGTTTAATAGTCCTTGGTATGAACTGTTTAGAGAGTTATGCAAAATAAATGCATTTGACATTCCTGATTCACCACTCGTGAGAGGCAAGGAGTTTAGAGACTCTATACATAATACTTTGACCATATGTGGAGAACTAAGGAACATAATGAAGCTGGTTGGTTGCTCCTAAGTTCAGTAGACGAAGTGATGAAAGAAAAGGATGAACTCAGGGATTCTAACTCCCAGCTTCAGAAGCAGATACTGAGCCTCAGATCTGCTAAGACTGCCCTGAGTGAGAGTCTCACCTCCCATGAAGAAAGCTGAAATTGTGGAAAAACAGGCCCAAGCTCTTGCCATGCGAGTGGCTGACTTGCAATGAAAGATGCATGCACAGTCTCGCCAAGTGTCTATGGTTAAAGTGAGGGCATTGATTGGAAAACAGTGGGACCCTGCAACTTACAATAGAAACATGTGAGAGAACCCTGATAAGCTGAGGACACTAAATTTGTAAACTCTGATGAACCGTTTTTGCCAGAAGAAACAACTTCCCCGTCCTGAGTAGTGTCAATATCCCCTCCCGACCCATGCTGACATCAGCCTTTCTACTTTGTGTGAGGAGATAAACCCTGTGCTGCCCAAGGCAACTGTGATGGCCTCCCCTGAGGCAGTTGCCAGGCAAGATAATATTGATTCTCCTCAGGAGCCACCCCCAACAGCCCTGTTTGCTTATAGACCCTATAACTAGACTAAACTTCTGGTGGGTCCCTAGAGGTGAGGTTGAGAGTGTGACCCATGAGGAGGTGCACTACACTCAAAAATCAATGCTTTGAGTATAAACATAAATCTGGAGAACAGGTATGGGAATGGATATTAAGGGTGTGAGATAATGGTGGAAGGAACATAGAGTTGGGTCAGGCTGAATTTATTGATTTGGGCCCACTAAATAGGGACTCTGTATTTAATGTTGCAGCTCAGGGACTTAAAAAAGGCTCTAATAGTTTATTTGCTTGTTAGCTGAAATATGGATTAAAAGGTGGCCCACTGTGAGCGAGCTGGAAATGCCTGATCTCCCTTGGTTTAATGTAGTGAAAGGGATCCAAAGGCTTAGGGAGATTGGGATGGTGGAGTAGATTAGTCACTTTAGACTTACTCATCCAACCTGGGAGAGTCCAGAAGATATACTGTTGATTAATGACTTGTGAAATAGATTTGTGAGGGCAGCACCTACATCTTTGAAGAGCCCTGTAATCACTCTTCTCTGTATGTCAGATCTAACAGTGGGAACCACAGTCACTCAACTATAAAATTTAAATACAATGGAAATAATTGGATCCCAAGGTGTCCGGGGCCAAGTGGCGGCACTCAGCTCTCAAAGGCAGGTGGGCGCAGCTACCATATGGACAGCAGAGGCAAAGCAGCAATCAGAATAGTCTGACTCATGTAGAGCTCTGTCATTGGCTAATTAATCACAGTGTTCCTAGAAATGAAATTGAGAGGAAACCTACTGCATTCTGACTTTATTTGTTTGTGTTTATGTATTTATTTATTGAGATGGAGTTTTGCTCTTGTTGCCCAGTCTGAAGTACAGTGGTACAATCTCAGCTCACTGCAACCTCTGCCTCCCACGTTCAAGTGATTCTCCTTCCTCAGCCTCCTGAGTAGCTGGGATGACAGGCACCCACCACCACGCCTGCCTAATTTTTTGTATTTTCACTAGAGATGGGGTTTCACTAGAGATGTTGGCCAGGCTGGCCAGGCTGGTCTCAAACTTCTGAACTCAGGTGATCCACCCGCCTCAGCCTCCCAAAGTGCTGGGATTACAGGCATGAGCCACTGTGCCTGGCCCTCAATTTATATAAGCAGAAAATTTCTAGGTCGAATGGACAAAAGACTAATTTGAATTATAAAAACAGAGAATCATGGCCCCTCTATCAATTTCCAGACTTTAGCCAGTTGACAGACCCAGAACCCTTTGAATGAAGGGAAGGCTGGGTCCCCTTGAGGAAGGACCCCACTACACTACCCACAGTTTATTCAGTGAATCTTTCTCCTATCCTTCCCCAAGAAGATCTCCAGGCTTTTACCAGGGTAACCATGCACTGGGGAAAGGAAAATGATCAGACATTTTGAGGATTACTGGACACTGACTCTGAGCTGACATTGATTCCAGGGCACCCAAAACGGCATTGTGATCCTCCAGTTAAAGTAGGGGCTTATGGAGGTCAGGTAATTAATGGAGTTTTAGCTCAGGTTCAGCTTACAGTGGGTGCAGTGGGTCCCTGGACTCATCCTGTGGTCATTTTCCCAGTGCCAGAATGCGTAATTGGCATAGACATACTTAGCAGCTGGCAGAATCCCTACATTGGCTCCCTGACTGGCAGGGTGAGGGCTATTATGGTGGGAATGCCAAATGGAAGCCATTTGAGCTGCCTCTATGGAGAAAAATAGTAAATAAAAAACATATCGCATCCCTGGAGGGATTACGGAGATTAGTGCCACCATCAAGGACTTAAAAGATGCAGGGATGGTGATTCCCACCACATCCCCATTTAACTCTTTTATTTGGCCTGTGCAGAATGGATGGATCTTGGAGATGTGTGGATGGATCTTGGAGAATGACAGTGGATTAAAATAAGCTTAACCAAATGGTGACTCCAATTGCAGCTGCTGTACCAGATGTGGTTTCATTGCTTGAGCAAATTAACACATCTCCTGGTACGTGGTATGCGGCCATTGACTTGGCAAATATCATCGTCTCCATTCCTTTCCATAAGGCCCACCAGAAGCAATTTGCCTTCACCTGGAAAAGCCAGCAATATACCTTTACTATTCTACCTCAGGGGTATATCACCTCTTCGGCTCTGTGTCATATTCTGATTCGGAGAGACCATGGTTGCTTTTTGCTTCTGTAAGATATCACACTGGTCCATTACATTGATGACATTATGCTGATTGGATCCAGTGAGCAAAAAGTAGCAAATACACTGGTCTTATTGGCAAGACATTTGCCTGCCAGAGGATGAGAAATAAATCTGACTAAAATTCAGGGGAACTTCTACCTCAGTAAAATTTCTAGGAGTCCCATGGTGGACCTATGAAGATATTCCTTCTAAGGTGAAGGATAAGTTGCTGCCTTTGGCCCCTCCTAAAACAAGGAAAGAGGCACAATGCCTAGTGAGCCTATTTGGATTTTGGAGGCAACACATTCCTCATTTGGGTGTGTTACTCTGGCTCATTTATTGAGTGATCTGAAAGACTGCCAGTTTTGAGTGGGGTCCAGAATAGGAGAAGGCTTTGCAATAGGTCCAGGCTGCTGTGCAAGCTGCTCTATCACTTGGGCCATATGACCCAGAAGATCCAATGGTGCTTGAGGTATCAGTGGCAAATGGGGATGCTGTTTGGAATCTTTGGCAGGCCCACATAGATGAATCACAGTGGAGGCCTCTAGGATTTTGGAGCAAGGCCCTGCCATCCTCTGAAGATAACTACTCTCCTTTTGAGAGACAGCTCTTGGCCTGTTACTGGGCTTTAGTAGAAACTGAACGTTTGACTGTGGGTCATCAAGTCACCATGTGACCTGAACCTCCTATCATGAACTGGGTACTTCCTGACCCATCTAGCCATAAAGCAGGTCCTGCACAGCAGCATTCCATCAGCAAATGGAAGTGGTAGATACGTGATTGGTCTCGAGTAGGTCCTGAAGGCACAAGTAAGTTACATGATCAAGTGCCTCAAATGTCCATGGTCTCCACTCCTGCCACCCTTCCTCCTCTCCCCCAGCCTGCACTGATGGCTTCATGGGGAGTTCCCTACGATCAGTTGACAGAGGAAGAAAAGACTGGATCCTGGTTCACAGATTGTTCTGCATGATATCCAGGCACTATCCAAAAGTGGACAGCTTTAACACTACAGCCCCTTTCTAGGACATCCCTGAAAGACAGCAATGAAGGGAAATCTTCCCAGTAGGCAGAACTTAGAAAAGTGCACCTGGTTGTGCACTTTGCATGGAAGCAGAAATGGCCAGATGTGCAATTATATACTGATGCATGAGCTGTAGCCAATTGTTTGGCTGGATGGTCAGGGACTTGGAAGAAGCATGATTGGAAAATTGGTGACAAAGAAATCTGGAGAAGGGGTATGTGGATGGACCTCTCTGAGTGGTCAAAAACCATGAAGACATTTGTATCCCATGTGAGTGCTCACCAAAGGGTGACCTCAGCAGAGGAGGATTTTAATCATCAAGTGGATAGGATGACCTACTCTGTGGGCACCATTCAGCCTCTTTTCCCAGCCACCCCTGTCATCGCCCAATGGGCCCATGAACAACATGGCCATGGTGGCAGGGATGCAGGTTACGCATGGGCTCAGCAACATGGATTCCCACTCACAAGGGCTGTCCTGGCTACAGCCACTGCTGAGTGCACAGTTTGCCAGCAGCAGAGACCAACACTGAGCCCTCAATATGGCACCATTCCTTGGGGTGATCAGCCAGCTACCTGGTGGCAGGTTGATTATATTGCACCTCTTCCATCACAGAAAGGGCAGAGGTTTGTCCTCACCGGAATACACACTTACTCCGGATGTGGGCTTGCCTATCCTGCACACAGTGCTTCTGCCAAAACTACCATCTGTGGATTCACAAAATGCGTTATCCACTGCCATTGTACACACTTTGGTACGCACACCCCACACAGCATTGCCGCTCACCAAGGCACTCACTTTGCAGCTAAAGAAGTGCAGCAGTGGGCTCATGCTCATGGAATTCACTGGTCTTACTATGTTCCCCATCATCCTGAAGCAACTGGATTGATAGAATGGTGAAATGGCTTTGTAAGTCACAATTACAACTCCAACTAGGTGATAATACTTTACAGGGCTGGGGCAGAGTTCTCCAGAAGGCCGCGTATGCTCTGAATCAGCTTCCAATACATGATACTGTTTCTCCCATAGCCAGGATTCATGGGTCCAGGAATCAAGGGGTGGAAGTGGAAATGGCACCACTCACCATCACCCCCAGTGATCCACTAGCAAATTTTTTGCTTCCTGTTCCCACAACATTACATTCTGCTGGCCTAGATAGTCTGCTGGCCTAGGTAGTCTTAGTTCCAGAGGGATGAACGCTGCCACCAGGAGACACAACAATGTTTCCACTAAACAGGAAGTTAAGATTGCCACCTGGACACTTTGGGCCCCTCCCACTTTTAAGTCAACAGGCTAAAAAGGGAGTTACAGTGTTGGCTGGGGTGACTGACCCAGACTGTCAAGATGAAATCAGTCTACTACTCCGTAATGGAGGTAAGGAAGAGTATGCATGGAATACAGGAGATTCATTAGGGTGTCTCTTAGTATTACTATGCCCTGTGACTAAGGTCAATGGGAAACTACAATAACCCAATACAGGAAGGGATAGCCCAGGCCCTTCAGGAATGAAAGTTTAGGTCACTCTACCAGGAGAAAAACCACGACCTGCTGAGGTGCTTGCTGAAGGCAAAGGGAATACTGAATGGGAAGTAGAAGATAGTCATCAATACCAGCTATGACCACATGACCAGCTGCAGAAACTAGGACTGTAATTGTCATAAGGATTTCCTCCTCCTTTTGTTAAAAACATGTTTGTGCATGTATGCACTTGTACAAAAAAAATCTTCATTTTATTTCCTTTTTCCTTTATCATGTGACATAAGATTTATTGACTTCATATCAGCATAGAAGTATTGTTAACTTTAATAGTATTTGGGTTGGAGATTGGTGCATTGCCAGTTGTACAAAGGATAGTTAGGTGTAATTATGACTTTATTATTGTCTTTATTTGAAGATTATATATAATCTCAGGAGATGTGTATGGGTTCAAGTGGACAAGGGGTGGACTTGTGATGGTTAATACTGAGTGTCAACTTGATTGGATGGAAGGATGCAAACTATTGATCCTGGATGTATCTGTGAGGGTGTTGCCAAAGGAGATTAACATTTGAATCAGTGGGCTGAGAAAGGCAAACCCACCCTTAATCTAGGTGGGCACCATCTAATCAGCTGCCAGCATGGCTAGAATATAAAGCAGGTAGAAAAATGTGAAAAGACTAGATTGGCCTAGCCTCCCAGACCACATCCTTCTCCCATGCTGGATGCTTCCTACTCTTGAACATCGGACTCCAAGTTCTTCAGTTTTGGGACTTGGACTGGCTGTCTTTGCTCCTCAGCTTGCAGATGGCCTATTGTGAGGCCTTGTGATCTTGTGAGTTAATACTTAATAAACTCCCCTTTATATATATATACGTCTGTGTGTGTGTGTGTGTGTACATATATATCCTATTAGTTCTATATATATATATATGGGTGTGTGTGTGTGTGTGTGTATATATATATATATCCTATTAGTTCTGTCCCTCCAGAGAATTCTGACTAATACAACAGTCAAGAGCTCTGCTTAATTCCCTTTGCTGGCAGAATACTTCCCTATCTTGCTCCCTATTCTACTTGGTGAATAATGATCTATTCTTTAATATTAAGCTCACATGTCCCCCCTTGCTTGCCTATCCTCCCCTCCACAGCAGAACTTATTCTGCCTTCCTCATGCCCCTTCAGTACTTTGCATGCACTGTCACATTGCCTTAGTAACTTAGAAATCTAGAAATCTCTGTCATTGAATTATGAGGTTCTTTAGAGTTTATTATAGTCCCAGTTCGTAGCACAGTGCCTGGGTTATTCATGTGCTCAAAATGTATTTGGTACATGAATAAATGGATGTAACTATCTGGGACAGAGGATCCTACAGTAATTTGGAAAGCCTTCTAACAGGAGAAAGTTCATGAGAAATGAGTAATTTCAGAAGTACTGGGGAGACAGCAATGGAAACAGGAAAAGATGGGATCCTGTAACTTTAAATTGATGTAATCAATGCATGGATCTCAGTGAGAGTAATTTCCTTATACAGGTAAGGGTAAATCAGCTTATAACTTTTGTGCCAGCCCCATGGAGTCACATAACCTTTAGGATAGGTATGTAAGACCAGCCAGTAAAGACTAGTCTGAGAGATTACCAGAAGAGGAGAGGAGCCCTTAGGGAAGCTACAGAAGAAGTGGCATTCCTGGGAATGAAGAAATGAAATTGAGGAGGGACATGCTCCCTGCAAATGAACATATTACTTCATACCCATCAAAAGTATTCAGTGGTGTCATAGCCCTTGGAGATTGATCACTGAAATCTCATTGCTTGAACCACTTGAAAAAAATAAAGCAAGAGAGATTATATTTTAGAAATAAGGTATAAAATTTTATAGGAAGTAATTTGCCTGGAGAAGTTCTCAGCAATAGTTATTGTGGCTATCCACTGAGAGCAGAGTAGAATGCACACTTGGAATCTTTGCAAGCAATCACAGAAAAGATAGTATCATATAATAGATAAGGGCTCAACTCTGGAGCCAAACTGCTTGTGTATGAATCTTGGCTCATGACTCCTAGTTATGTAAACCCTTGGGCAAGTGGCTCAACCTTTCGCTAGCTCAGTTTCCTTATGTATAAGTTGTGAACACTGTTTGTAGCCACTTAATAGGAGTTGATATGTGGAAAGCACTTAGAATGATTAATCAATGTGAAGCACTTATAAAAGTATCCGCTGTATAAGTAAGCATTTAACAAATGTTATTGATAAATGCTATTATTACTGACAAGTACCCTTTATCTATTTCACTCCATACATTATTCTGGGGCACCTTGAAGAGTGCAAAAGAAAATTTTAAGATAAGATACTGCCCTTACAGGGTTAAGCTGAAGATGAAACAAAAAACTAGCATCAATAGAGCAATTAGAGAACCCTTAAGTCCCAACTGAATAACTGTGGTTAAAGGAAGGAGAGGATCAGGATAGTCAAAGAAGGGGCCTAATGTGGTGATATGTACTTAGTGGGTGCTCAACTAAGTTCATTAAAGATAACCCAGACAGAATTTTCACTCACATTAGGATTTTATTAACTGTTATGTCAATCTCTGGATTTGGGGGGAAACAATCACAGAAACAAAATAATACCCTCAATTATCAATGCATTTAGAGAATGCTAAAATAGAAAAGGGTAAAAAGGAATTTATCTTTTAGCTTGACCTTGAATGAGGTTTCAGGATTTGAGAATGGTGGAGATGAAAGAAACCTCAGAGATCCTGAGTGATCAGCTGGTCTACACACCATCTTTTATATATGAAGAAGCAGGCCCAGAAATATGAATGACTTGTTCAAATTGCACTGGACAACCAGGTCTCCTCATTCTCAGTCTGATTCTTGGCTCCCTGTGGACTTTGGTTGGCTTCACTGGATCCTGAAAGCCATTCTCCCTGCCCAACACTTACCAGTTAGTCAGACTTCCATCTATGGGCCCTAGAACCTTTCCTGCCAGCGCTTGCTGCTATAACCTACTGTGGCCCTTGTGGGCTGACAGCCATATCGTGCAGGATTAGTTAGCTCTCTAGGCATTGACAAGAACCTTTGAATTTTAGAAAATATCAAAAAAAAAAGAAAAGAAAAGAAAAACAGAAAAAAAAATACAGAAATCAAGAAATTAGCAATGTGACCAACAACATATGTTCTGAGCCCCATTTCTCTAACATATGAAAATTTAAAAATAATGTCAACATGTACAACTGGTGAGAATATCTTTAAAGTGAGCAAAGTAGGGAATAAAGGTTTTTTATTTTTTACTTTGTTTTGTTTTGCTTTCTGACCCTTTGAGTTGTTGTGTAAGCCATAGTATTTTGAAAGTTAATGATTAAATGCTATACAATTTTAGGCATATGAAATAGTTCATTGGAGGCACAAAGCCTGGTAATTTCCTGTGGCATCTACCACACAAAATGATGCACAAATTGGCAAAGAAAATGACACACTTTCAGAATCTGTAACTATATTTTATTATCTCTTACACTAGTTCTAAACTTGAATATCTAAATGAAGACAAAATTTCTAAGGGCTCAGTGGAAGGCTTGACACATAGTGGGACATACAGACATTCAATAAATAAATCTATTAATTAATAAAGGAATAATGAATAATTATAAGTTAATAAATAAATAAATGAACAAGTAACCCCCTAGCTGATAGTAGCATAAAAGCTCTGTCAGCTTTAATGAACCTGAAGAAAGCTGTTTCAGTTTTTTCCAAAAACTGGACCTATGACCCAGTGACCATGCAAAGTTTGATGTTTGCAAGGCAGAATGGATGTTGGAAGAAATGTAGCTGTGGTGGATGATACAGTGCAACAGCATCATCTTTGGGATTTGATTCTCTGATACTTCACTCATACTCCCAATTTAAGGTCATGTTCATATCCATGCTGGAATACTTTGAATCCTAGCAAATAAATTAATACTTAACCTAGTCTGCCACAGCCCTGTGTTCAGAATGATGGCACCTTGTTAGAAGGCTTGCCTAATTACTCTAGGATCCTCTGTCCTGGATAGTTACATCCATTTATTCATGCACCAAATATATACTGAACACATGCATAATCCAGGCACTGTGCTAGGAACTGGGGCTACAATAAACTCTAAAGAACCTCACAATTCAATGAGAGAGATTTCCAAGTTACTAAGGCAATGTGACAAATGCATGCAAAGTACTGAAGGGGCATGAGGAAGGCAGGATAAGTTCTGCTATGGAGGGGAGGATAGGCAAGCAAGAGGGGACATGTGAGCTTAATATTAAAGAATAGATCATTATTCACCAAGTAGAATAGGAAGCAAGATAGGGAGGTTATTCTACCAGCAAAAGGAATTAAGCAGAGCTCTTGATTGTTGTATTAGTCAGGATATATATATATATCCTATTAGTTTTTATATCCCATGTATTTATCATATATATATATGATAAATATGATATTAGTTCCTATATATAGGAACTATATATATATTAGTTTCTATATATATAGGAACGAATAGGAATATATATAATATAATGTATATGATATATAGGGGAGCTTATTAAGTATTAACTCACAAGATCCCAAGACACCCCAATAGGCAGTCTGCAAGCTGAGGAGCAAGGAGAGCCAGTCTGAGTCCCAAAACTGGAGAACTTGGAGTCTGATGTTTGAAGACTTCTTACATTATAAGGAGGTAATATGGAGAGTATAGAGGGTGTTGAAAGGGAAAAAAAAAAAAGCAATCATCATACAATCTATGGACCAGTTATTAATTAAGAATAAATGGTTGCTGGTGGAAATGTCAATTAGTACAGATTATTTGAAAGCAATTTGGCAGTTATGTCAAAACTTTCAAACTCTTCATAATTTTTAACCCAATAATTTAACCTTTGGAAATCTATCCCAAGATAATAATCCAAAAATGCACTGAATGGTATATTCATTGCAATATAGAGTACAAAGAAAATAGAAAACAACAAACAATATAGGAATGTTAAGCCACTGCGGTAAATTCACTTGAAATATTATTTTGTCATTATGTTTAGAAGATGCCTTGGTTTGCAGTCTTCTTGTGATATCTTTCTCAAATTTCGGTATCTAGGTAATACTGGCCTCACATTTCCCAACTTATTCTGTCTCCTCTTCTATCTTTTAGAAAACTTTGTGAGAATTGGCTTTCCTTCTTTTTTAAATGATGTTTAGTAGAATTCACCAGGAAAGCCATCTAGGCATGGGCTTCTATGTGACTAATTTTTTAAGTTACTGATTCAATCTCTTTACTTATTATAGGTCTATTCAGCCTTTTAATTTTTTCTTGATTCAATTTTGGTAGTTTGTGTCTTTCTAGGAATTAGTCCATCTTATCTAAGTTAGCTGATTTACTGGCATATAATTGTTCATAGTGTTCCCTTTTAAATCTTATTTGTGTAAGGTCAGTAATAATATCTCTTCTTTTATTCCTAATGTTTGCAGTGTAAATTGTCTCTCTTTTTTTCTTGGTCAATCTAGCTAAGGTTTATCAATTTTATCAATCTTTTCAGAAAAGATTTTTCTTACCCACTTTTGTTAATTTTTTTCAATTTTTAAAATTCTCTGTTTCAATAATTTCTGTTCTAATCGTTATTATTGCTTTTTTTCTCCTAGCTTTAGATTTAGTTTGGTCTTACCTTTCCAGGTAGAAGATTAGATTTTCCTTTGGATCTTTTTTTAATATAGCCATATATGGCTATAAGTTTTTATCTAAGTACTGTGTTAGCTACATCCTATAAATTTTGGTATCTTGTGTCTTCATTCTCATTTGTCTAAAAGTGGTTTCATTTTCTCTTGTGATTTCTTCTTTGATTCATTGGTTAGTTAGGAGAGTGTTGTTTAATTTCCATACATTTGAGAGTTTTCCAAATTCCGTTACTGAGTTTTAATTTCATTTCATTGTTATATGTTCATTAAAACTGATGCTTCAAAGATTTTCTAATAATTGGGAAACTGTGTCTATTACTATTAAAATAATTGGCTTCTGTTTATTGAACTATAGTGTCAACAACTATGGTGAGACCTATTAATATGTTATCACATTTAAATATCTAAAGTGAGGCTCAGGGATTAAATAATATTTCTAAAGTCATACAGCCAAATTCCGAAGTCTATGCCCATAACACTTCATTATGTGAAATAGTAAACTTAAAAATCAGAATTTAAAATTATATAGAAAAGTATAATACAACTAAATTTAAACAGGATGCATTTTTTAAAAACAAAGAAATAATAATACTCAGGGATATTTGTATCTCTATAGTAAGATTATAACTTTTTCCTCAATTCCCTTTGAATTTTTTCTAAAAAGGGAATGCTTCCATCTGTTAATGGAAAAAGTCTTTTTTTAAAAAAATAAATTAAGCTTTTACTTAGGAAAGAGAATAAAGGTTAACTTGGAAAAAAGTTAGAAAAGAAAAATTAAATGAATGATAGATTTTATTGGAGTTATGAATGCTACTAGAAATCTTTAAAACTTTTCCATTGTTGAATTGTGGACAATAGATAGAGCTGAAAATTTAACACTATGAAAAAATGCATACAAGCAAATAGCTAAGCTACCTTATTTTTATTACTAGTAATAAAAGGCAACTAGAAGTAAATTAGATCATTGAGCATAAAAATTATGAGATTAAATTCATGAAGAAGACAAATCTGAGAGATAACTACAGAGAAATGCAATAAAAATAAACTACTTATGTGGGTTTGGTTTTTTTTTTTTTTTTTTTTTGAGATGGAGTCTCGCTGTGTTGCCCAGGCTGGAGTGCAATGGCGTGATCTCGGCTCACTGCAAGCTCCACCTCCTAGATTCAAGTAATTCTCCTGTCTCAGCCTCCCAAGTAGCTGGGACTACAGGCATATGCCACCATGCCCAGCTAATCATTGTATTTTTCAGGGTTTCGACATATTGGTCAGGCTGCTCTCGAATTCCTGAGCTCAGGTGATCCACCTGCCTTGGCCTCCCAAAGTGCTGGGATTACAGGCATGAGTCACCATGCCTGGCCGGTTGGTTCTTATTCTTCCATTACTTCTCCCACCTTTCACCAGATGTTCAGTTATTTTGTTGTGTTTGTTTTGTTTTGCTTTGCCTGAATTTTCTCTCCATACTCATGATGGAAATCATTGCTCAACACTTTGGTTCCTGCATTCATTCAGTGAATATTGAGTATCTGTCATGCTCTAAATCCCAGAGACACCAAAATGAAAGTAATATGTTACCTGCTATTAGATCATAACGTAATAGGAGAGAAATATATAAAAATAAGTGGCATTCACTGTGACAACATTGGGTAGAACACCTAAGCATACCCTTAAAAATGCTAAGTGTTCATGAGACGGACAAAGAGAAAAGAGTTTCTAAAACCACCTTCTGAGACAAGATATAGAAGATTAATCTATATATATTTAGGAGAGTAGCATGGGCTGGAAATACAGTTTTGGGAGGTGTCATGGTTACAACCATGATAATATATGGATTAGACATCCTTCCTAACTCTTCCACTGATTTGATTTCTACCAACATAGCTTAGTTTTGCCTGTTCTAGGACTTACTGTCGTTGGAATTACCTATATGTATTCTTTTGTGTCTGCCTTCTATAGTGCTTTTATGGTCCATCCATATTGTTTCCTGCATCAATAGTTCAATCCTTTTTATTGTTGAGTAGCATTTCATTGTATGACTATATCACAATATATTAATTTACCTGTTGATGGATATTAGGGTAGTTTCCAGTTTGAGGTAATTTTGAACAGTCTTGTAAAGATATCTTTTTGTAGACATATGTTTTTCTCTTAGGTAATTTTCTAGGAGTGAATTTCTGAGTCATAGATTAGTTATATGTTTACATTTACAAGAAGATACCAAACTATTTTTCAAAGTGACTGTATCATGCTGCATTCCCACCAATTTAAATGAGAGTTGCAAGGGCTCCACATCTTACTAACACTTAATATTGTCAGTCTTTAATTTTAGCTACTCTAGTGGGTTATCAAGTCAACTTTGACTTTAATTTGCATGTCCCCGATGACTAATGATGTTTTTCATATGCTTTCTGCTCACTTATATATGTCTTATGTTAAATATCCAGTCAAGTCTCTAGCTCATTTTTTATTGGTTTTTCTATTTATTGTTCAATTGTAGGACTTTAAAAATATTTTGAATAAAAACTGTCAGATATGTATATTGCAAACATTGTTTCCCACTTTGTGACTTGTCTTCTCATTTTTTAAATGACCTATTTTGAAGAACAGACATTTTTAACTTGGGCTGACATCCAATTTAGCAACTTTTAAATTTATCATTTGTGCTTTCTACATTCTATCCATAAATCTTTGCCTACCTCAAATGATAAATATATTGTACATTTTCTTCTAGAATTTTACAATTTAAGCCTGTGTGTTTAGATCTGTAATCTATCCCTTAATAATTTTGGTGTTTCGTGTGAGTTGAGTCAGTTTATTCTTTTCCAAGTTGCTCCACAGCATTTGTTGAAGCAGTTTTAGCTATGGGAAATCCAGGTGGGCATGAGTGAGAGGTTGAGCTTGTGGGAGTGAGGTTCAGGAAAGCAGCCTAAGCTGGAAATATTGCTTTGGGGAGAGCCATGGTTATTATAGCTATGTTAATAAATAGGTACAACCATTTCTAACCTCACCAAGCTTCCTCTTTAATAGCAGCAGACCCAGAATAATATAACATATCATAGTAAGTATACGGTATGGGTGAAAACAGATATATAGAGTTCTATGACAACTTAGAGAAGTATACTAACTCCTCTTCAAGTTGAGAAAGTGAGATGACCCTTAAGCTGTTTTGAAGATAGAGTACTTCAGCAGGGTAGACATGAAGTGGAGTGGAAGGGCAGTCCAAAATTAGATTGTTTTTGTCAATTAGAATTCTGAAATAGATCAACAAAAGCATGGCAAGCACTCAGTGTATTCTCTGCTTGATATCTCAGGTTTTTCTGATAATAGTGTGGCATTCTTTGGAGAGTACCTCTCTCTATACCTCCCCCACCCCAACAGACCACACCTCTACCACGGCGAAGTAATTTTTATGTCCACATAGACCCTGCCCACTACCACCACTGTCATAATTAGATGACACAGAGCTGAACATCGAGTCCGTTCTGAGCACATCAGAGATCTTCCCTGAGATTTTTTAGCTTGAACGCAAAGAGTGCCAGAGTCAGTCACTGGTTTAGAAACTATAAGAAAGAGAGCTTAGGATTCAGTGGTAACTGTGTTTGCCACCATGTAAAAGGGTCTGATCAGTAGGGGGAGAAGAGTAAAGCAAACATGCCATGAGATAGAGTGACTGTCCTGATTGCATTTGAATCTTCTGTTCTAGTTCTTCATGTGGTCTAGCTGCATGTGGCCTATCTCGTTTGGTTGTTCTACAGTTCCTCAGATTTGATGAGATTTTCTAGTATCCTTGCAGTAAAATTCCTTTTCTGTAGGGTAGTACAGGGCTGCCACATAGTCTGTGCCCTGCTCAACTTCAGGAGACATCCTTTTCAAGCATAGGCACTTGTAGGCAGGGAGCTCCACCCAGAAGCCTTTAGAGTTCTTACCTCATCACTAAGGGCTAAGGACAGTGAACTGGATGTCTCTGCAATCTGGGGCAAGGTTGGCAGGAATCATTTGTTTTAACTAGAAAATCCATACAAACTTGAGGATATTGTGTAAAAAAAATAAGAAATATAAATAATGCAGTTCAACCTATAAAACAGCCATAAACATGGTTGTTGTTCCTTCATCTTGTGGGACGTAGAGTCAGTCAGTGTTTCTGAAATAGCCTCAGGTAAGTACCTAGGAGCCCGGCAGAGGGATAATTTGGGAATAGAGCTAGGACAGCTCCTGGATTCTGGGATGGTGGTAGAGCTGGCATAAACTAAATCTGCGGTTTACAATAAATAATCTAGTGTGCCATTTAGTTGAGTGTTTCTGGTTAATACGAAACTTCTATTCAATACTGTTTTTAAAAATTATAGTTATCAGTACAATTCATTTTGATTAGTCTATACATAAATAATTAGGACTTAAAGTGAAACTCAAATAGCAGTTTTATTTGCTTCAGCTCTGAGTTCCTGTAATACCTGCCAGGGCAGCTTTATGATGTGACTAGTCTTTAATCCACAGTGGCCAGGTGGCAGGAGCCATGGTAGCAGACCCTAATGAGGCAAGATCAAACCTCTTTAGTTCATTAAACCAGACAAGGATTTATGGTAGAAAGTCCTAGGAAACATGAGGTTTGAGTGCACGGAAACATTCTGCTTTGATACCTTGACTTTATTGCTTAACACTGGAAAACATCACATTCCCTTTAGATTGAATATTATTTGTTCAGCTTCTCTAGGTCATAGTTGACAGTTCTATTATTGTTGAAGTCCCTCCCTAAGAGCAGCTCCATACATGATAAATAATTGGTCAACTTGAAAATCCTCCCACTTTTTTACAAATAAGCCAGTTTTTGCATTGATCATTGATTTGTTTATTCACTAGCAGACCTTCTACCAGGTACTAGGTTAGGGAGATATTGAAAATAATCAGTAAATGAAATAAAAATAAGCCCTTTACCTAAGGAGCCAGTCTACACAGTTTATTAGAAGACAGTCAAGTAAAAGATTAAAAATAGGGAACAATAAATGCCAGAATGTGGGCAAACACAAAAGGAGTTGGAGCATGTATCCATTCAACAAATATTTATTGAGTATATACTATATGTACATGTTCTAAGGTACCAGAGAGATGGGAGTGGATGAAAACAGATTTCTTATTTTCAGGGAGTTTACATTTCCATGGGGAAAACAAACAATAAACAAATGTGTATGCAGGCAGATGGTGATAAATGTTAAAAAAAGAAAAGGAAAAGAAAAGAAGGAAGAAAGAAAGAAAAGAAAAAGAAAGAAAGAAAAGGAAAGAAAGAAAGAAAGAAAGAAAGAAAGAAAGAAAGAAAGAAAGAA